>NC_092794.1:3348964-3508496 GCF_918797505.1 Bemisia tabaci | reverse complement strand
GCCACATATAGCAAAATAAGATGAGAGAAAAAATTATGACCTAGAAAAAATAGGGAAAAGTCATAAATGAACAAGAGAAAGAAAAAGTAAGAGTAAAGAGTGGTCCTCGTGCGCATGATAGTGGTGAATGGAGGTCCAGGAACTACATATATAAACCGAAATAGGTCTCCAGGGGCGCCTGGGCCCATAATAATTCTAGAAAATTGATGTTTTGGTTTTTTTTTATTTGCTGAATTCAGATTTTGTATCCGTAGCTCAATCTTTTAAAGAGGAGAATGTGAAAAATTGAGACATACTGGTTTAATCAAGCTGTTATTTATGACAATTATTTTACTCATTGACAGACATTCGATTAAAGAAAATGCAAACTGACGCTACTACGCTTTTAGCTATCGTTATTATGCGAAAAATTGGTCACATTTCGACGTAAAATTAGCTTTGAGGCATTGAAAATTGTTCTCGATTATAGTTTTCGAAAAGGGGATGACGAGCGTCATTAATTAAGTAGGTAAGGAAATCAAAATAGCTCTCGAACTTTTGTCAAGTGTCAAAATACCTATAAATAAAATTTCTAAGATCGGTAAAAAATTCTTTTCTTCGACATTTTCACCTCTTTGGTAACATAGAGACGCTTTATCACACTCTTTCTCATCCGCCATGTGTCACTCTTTCAGAAAAGGTAGTACAGTCAATTTTCAGACGTGCGCCTTTTTGATCGCTTGAGAGACCTCTAACATTTTTTCTCTTTTTAAAATGATAATTGATTATGGCACATCCTATCTTCGGCTGTGTTGCTCACGTAGCCCTTGAAGCACCACTACAAATGAGACAAACGAATATAACACAATATGGAAATAGAGCAAATGGAAAGACGGCGCAGGGATACGACTATTCGTGCTTGCTGGATGTCTGTGTTGCATCTGCAAAATTGAAGGCGCGATGGCGCGAGCTGCGAATCCGCAGCTCCGGTTTATGCTGCCAACGAGGTGAGTTAAAAAACGAAGCTCGATTATTACGGTTCTCCTATTTACGGCTGTGTTGCTCATACAGTCTTTAAAGCACCACTACAAATACAAATAAGACAAACTGAGACAATCACAGTATGGAAATAGAGCTAAGTAAAAGGAGGCGCACTGATGACGGCGCAGAGATACAACTATTCGTACATGATGGATGTTCGTGTTGTATCTGCAAAATTGAAGGCGTGATGGCGCTATGCTCCGTTCTATGCTGCCAGTGAGGTGTCTTTCAAATTCGGGAGGAAAATTTAAAAAACTATGGTTCTCTCTCAGATTTCTTACCGTTGAACTCTATTCAGAGAGCGGACCGGACCCAACTGCATGGTCGCGCTGACAGAGTTTTCTACATCAAATGAACTGCCGTGTTAAAGTAAAACGCCATATGAATCTTTAGGCGTTGCCAAATTTCCTCTCGGAAGAGATTTGTTTTTGAAGAAAATTATGCATAATTTTCTTTGAAGTTTTCAGATGTTTTAAATGAAATTACGAAGAAATTTCACTGAAAAATTGGTGGAAAAATATTTACATATACCTAAATACTTCCGAAAATTTGCGACATACTGAAAAAAATATTGGTAGAATTTACCATTCCTTCACGCTGTATTTCACACAGCGTGATTTCAAAGTCGATTCTGCCAGTGAAATGGTTACCAATACCAGTATATAGTAACGTTTACCTTTTTTTCTGGCAGAATTGACTCTGAATTGACGTTGTGTGAAATACAGCGTGAAGGAATGGTAAATTCTACCAATCTTTTTTTTCAGTGCACCTTCTCTGCCAAAAAAAAAATTGATTCCTTGCCGCGAAACTCAATTCGCTTCTCGTCCGACGAACTATTTGGCTGGCAACGTGGGCGCTGGCGGGTGGCGTGGACGTCAACGTCAACCCGCGATGACGGTGACGTCTTTGGTCTTTTCAATTACGTCACCGGACACCGCGGTCCGCCACTTGGTGCTCAACGTCTTGCCTTCCATCACGCCGAGGGAAAACGCGACGCTGCGAAATTTCTTCCCATAAAATGACTAAAACTACGAATTTTGATGATACTTTTGACATAAAATAACTGTAAGACGTGACTCCAGAAGAGAATTTTACGAGGAAATCAATGAGTCCACTTTCAAATCTTTACGTTTCGTATTAATGAAGATATTAGCTCTTAAAGTTTCCACATCATTTTTCCGACCTCTCCCATTGACTCTCTCTGCTAAGCGCCGCACAGTGGATCGAGCCAATGACAGAAGTCGGACATGATTTTTTTTTTACTAAAACTGCAAATTTTGATGTTTAATTGGTCACATTTCGAATTCTACGGGGTGTTCCTAAGAGGAAATTCTACGGAGGAACCCCACGAAACCACTTTGAAAACCTCAACGTTTTCTACGAACGGAGTTAAAAGCTTTTAAAGTTTCCAAATTTGTCCAACTTCTCCCATCGACTCCTTCCAGTGTGCGGCGGTGCCTCTTCAACGCGGACCGAGTCCGGACATTCCGGGTCCAAGTAATTCGGGTCCGTGACCAATTGGACGTGTTTCTGCCAAACGGAACTATGTGCATTATGACGCGAGCCCTGGTATGCATATATTCTTATGGGTCTCAGGGCTCATGTCTTGATGCACATAGTTCCGTTTGATAGAAATACGTCCAATTTTATCACTCGACGCTCCCCGTCGTCACCGTCACGTCAACGGTGAACCGCGGTCCGTGAATCTAATCACTCTCCACATGTGGCGCCCCCAGCCACATTACCCCTCCCCCCTCCCCCTCTTCATATCTCTCTCCTTCAGATTTTCCAACGCGGCCTCAGTTTTCCTCGAGTGCGGTACACGTCGATTTTTGCGATGTATCGATTTCCCATCGATACCCGTTGCTCCAATGTGCGAGCATGCCCCCGCCCTCATCCTCTCCCCTCCCCTCCCCTTAGAGATCACATGGACGTGCACTCCGAACAGACCAGAGACAAGAGACCCTCCACTGGCCTCCTAGCGACAGGTGGAAGCTTTTACTTTCGGGGTTTCAACAATTCCTTATGGACAATTATTAGGGAGCAACAGTCATCACCCTAGTTTCGGCTGTTGACTTACCTACATGGTCGATGATGAGCTTCGGATGACGTCATGAGCCAAACGACTTTCCCAAACGTCGGCCATTTTCGGCTTGTTTGCAAAACGAAACTGCCAACACGTTGTTGAACATCAACCATGTAGGTAAGTCAACAGTAGAATGCTGAAGTCCCGAAAGTAAAAGCTTCCACCATGGCCAAGATACTAGTGGAGGGTCTCTTGTCTCTGGAACAGACGCTGCTCCTTTTCATTTTACTGTCAGTGGCGAGATGTGGGTGATCGATTATCGATTTTTTCCTATTTTTTAAGGAATCGATTATTAAGATGTTCGTTGCGAGCACCCTGATTTCGATCCTATTCCATAGGTTTCAATGGCAAATCAATCGATACATCTCACTGGAAAAAAACACATTGGGTCTAGAGTCCAGACTCTTAAAAACATCGACAAGAAAAAGTACTCTTGATTCAATCAGAATCTAGCTTAAATCAAGAACCAAGCCTCTTAATTTAAGCGGTTTCGTTTTGATTTAAGCTTAAATCCGATTGAATCAAGAGTATTTTTTCTTGTCAATGTTTTCAAGAGTCTGGACTCTAGATCCAATGTGTTTTTTTCCAGTGCTCAAAGCACTCCACGTCACTGGTTTCTACCGTCCGGATGAAGCTACTTTATGGATGCGGCCAATCCAGACGGTTTTTGTTGAGTTTTTGTAAAGTACTTAACCCCCCCCCTTCCCCGAGGGGACAATGCCCGTCAAAAGAAAATTCTGTGCCCTATCATTTTGGGGACGAAAAATTTCATGATATTATACGAGCGTTTTTCCCGTTTTGGACGAGAAATCGCAGTGAAACAGTCATTCGCGCTGCGAGTTTAGATCTCTTGACTTCTCAAGCCCTCCATTTTGAACTTTTCGAGGGTCATGGACAAAGTCAACGTCAACTTAGTCGCAACGAAACAAGACGAGCTTTCCGATTAGTTATTTGAATTTTTGCTCAATGAGTAGCCATTTTCGAGGGAGATGGGAAAATGCGCGGAAAATTCTAAAGTCTGAGAATTTTTTTTTTTTTTTTTGGGGGGGGGGGGGTTGTGGGTAACTCCCTCCCAATCATGGTAGAATTCGAGGGGACTAAAACGTATTCTACTGCTTCGTTTTTCGTCAACTGTGCCTCTTGAACCATTTACTGTATTTGTACGTACCAAGAATTCCGTTAAACACGTATTTACGCTTATGGAACTGAGGGGCTTGGAGGACAAGGCGCATAAGTGCAGCTTTAGAAAAAAATTGACATATTTATGATTTCGAGTAAAACTAATCTCAATGCATATTCTGAGAAAAATTAGCTCCCAAATTCCAATTTTTAAGCATCAAAAAGTCAGTTTGAACTTTCTTTCCGCCATAAGGATCCGTGTGATTTCGAAACTACAACACGTATTCCTCGAAAAATAACAAAAAACGCACTTAAGCGCATTGTCCTCCAAGCCCCTTAATTAATCTCTGTAAAATGTTCTGCGTCCATAAAGAAATTCTCCTTTTTTTGTGTGGAGAATTAATATGAGTTAAGTTAAGATGCAGAATCTGAAATCAAGATGTATCGATGTATCGATATTGATTAGACTTGATTCGATGCGATGCGCGGGAGTAACAAGGTCCGGGTAGTACTGGTATCTCTCTCGTTATTCTCAGAGGCGTTCACCACCATCCGTGACGGTAGATTCCACGCTTGGAACCCCGTGAACAAAATAATGACTCAATATTTTGACGGAGGAATCAGCTTTCGACGCAAGTGTGTACGACACTCTTGTCTCGTTCAGGGTCCTCCAGACTGACAGACCCGAATCAGCCGATTTAGAGTACGGCTAAGTGCTATGATAGCGATGACTATCATGAGAAACAACTACCTTTTGATGTTAGGAATCGTAAATTTGACCAAACGCAATGAGTTCAAAAATGCGCAAAGGAAAAGGGCCGTTTTTAGGAACCTTCTGGTTGAATTTCCTTAACTCTACGATTTTTTGCGCATCGAAGATCCATATTTACGGAATGCTTCAGGATTCGATCATTGGAAAATGTAGATTTCTCGGCATCCGAACGCAAACCCGCAAAATCCGCATTTTATGCCAAAATTGGTCTTCAGACCCATGATGAGGACAGAATTAGACCTTCAAATGATCCAAAAATTACTAAATCATGTTCCGTTCCGTAAAACATAGACCGTAAAAGAGCAAACAATCGTAAAGCTAAGGAAATTAAAGGTGGGTCCAAAAACAGCTCTTATCGACCGTCCTCTTTTTCTACGCACAGTGTGAACTTAGTTGGGAGTTTTAGGTTTTTCTATTGAGATAATCTTCATATTGAAGGCTTCCTCATCGAAAAATTAGTCTCCATATGACTTGAGCGAAAGTTCGCAACAGGCCCATAAGAAGCCCGGCTAGTTAACTGCCGTGCTAAGGGAAAACGCCACATGAACATTTGATGTTTGCCAAGTTTCCTTCGACAAAGCATTAATTTTTGAGCATAATTATGAGTATATTTCTTGGAAATTTCAGATAATTTAGATCAAATTACGAGGAAAATTTTCCTGAAAATTTGGAGAAAAACATAGATAAGTTTCTCAGAGAATTCCGGTTTTGTTCTCGGAAATTTGGCAACATCTAAAGGCTCGTACGGCGTTTTTCCTTATAGTTTAGGTGACTGCATGCAGCGGAGCCTCATCAGAAACTCAGAAGCCGGCTGGGTGTTGAAGAACCACCTATCTGCAATGGTAAACCCTGCGCAGACCGGCGGTTTTCGGATTAGGGAAGAATCCGCGGACTTTTCTGCCGTGCTAAGGAAGAACGCCGTATGAACATTCGAGAGTTGCCAAATTTCCTTCGATAAAATCTTTATTCTTGAGGAAAATTATGCATATTTTTCCTTGACATTTTCAGAAGTTTAAGATCAAATTACAAACAAAATTATCTGAGAAATTGGTAGACAAATATTCAAAAATTTTCCTGAAAATTAATGATTTGCCAGGAGAAATTTGGCAACGCCTGAGGGCTCATTCGGCGTTTTTCGTTAGCACGGCAGCTTTGCTCGCGTTCTCCGGAGGCGCGTGTCGCCCGACTTGCAGCGAAAGCAATGCGTCTTTATTAATAAAGGAACGTGGCGCTCTCTGGGCTCCCGGCTCCAGAACTTAATTAAAATCCACAAGTGACGATCCTCGCGAAATGACGATTAACATTTGCATTTGTTGAAACATCAAAGTCGATCCGAGTCGAAGCTGGTGCTAAGCGACTCGTGCCTACGGCCGCGCCACGGAGTAATGGCCGTAATTACCCAGGGCAATAAAAGTCAGCCAACAAATAAAAACAAATTGACCAAATCCAGCCGGGATTTGCAGCCCGACGGATCGAGCGGAACACCCGCAAATTCCGCTCCGCTCATTGTTGACGAATTCGCGGGAAAACCCCCTCCGGGCTTACCAGGTTGTCTTATAATGCCGTGCTAAGGAAGAACGCCGTATGAACCTTCAGGCGTTGCCAAATTTCAATTCATAAAACACGAATTTCCTGGTGGACTCATGAATATTTTTCTTCCATTTTTTCAGACCATTTTGTTTCCAACTTCACCTAAAGTTCCTGAAAATTCCAAGGAAAAATATTAATAAATTCCTTCAAAAATAAGCATTTTATTGGAGGAAATTTGGCAACTCTCGACTGTTAATACGGCGTTCTTCCTTAGTTCGGCAGTATAATACGGGGGCATTTCGCATGGGTTCAAATGGTGAAAAATACTGACTTTTTAGCGCTATTTGGCAACGCTGCCGTGCTGAGCAAGAACGTCGCGTGTGCAATTCTGCCGTGCTAAGGAAAAATGCCGTATGGACCTTCAGGCGTTGCCAAATTTTCTTTGATAAAACACGAATTTTCTGGAGAAAGTTATGAATGTTTTCGCTCCGATTTTTAGTATAATTTTGCTCACAGTTTCACCTAAAGTTCCAGAAAATTTCAAGGAAAAATATCCACAACTTTCTTCAAAAATAAACATTTTATTGAGGGAAATTTGGCAACTCTCGAATGTTCATGCGGCGTTTTTCCTTAGCACGGCAGAATTGTACATTCGAATGTTGCTGAATTTCTCCCGGTACAATCTGAGTGTGGACCAGGGTCAAACTGGGTTTGAGCAAAAGAATCCAGAAGTTTTCCTAATGATTGAAAAACTATATTAGGCATGCAACATGTTCATCTGGTGTTCTTTCTTATCACGGCGAATCTGCCCTCTCCTGCCTTTTCCAAGCAAACTTTTCCAAGAAAACAATAACACTCCAAGTGCAATAATGAAGTATAAACTTTGAATGATCATCCCGAAAAGTAACCGATCAGGCGCTTGTTTAAGTTCAGCAAACTTAAGATTTATGAGCCACTTCAATGTTACGCCGGCGTTGCGTCTTCCGTACGTGCACATAGAGTACAATAGAGTCGCAATGTACTAGAGCGCCGTTGAGGTCAATCCATGAACGGGCCTTTTCGAGCCCCTCATTCGCAAATAGTGTGAACCAAGTGTAAACCAAACGTCATTTTTTAACACGGCGGCTTTTGGGGAGATCGCGGGCTGGGAGTGGTTCTCTGGATTTATTCATTTAAATCGATACTTATTTTCGCGAATTTTGGTGAATGGACCACTAGACAAGGTACGAATTTAAGCAATCTGATACATATTTCTTAACCAGAATTTCACGTAGAACACGATTTTCACAACGAAAATTACTGAAACCAACGAAGATATTAACGTTTTTATTGCACATTGAATTGATTACGAGGAATTTGAACTGCCCGCTCACAAGAAACTCAAAGCTCTACGTGAGTCAAATCGCGCACTACAACGGTTTCAGCAAGCTCCTCAATCGAGCAATGTTCATTTCCTACCATGTGTTGTTCAAACTATAAGCAATTTGCTATAGCTGAGCCAAAGCGTCAAGATCGAGGTTGCCAGATTTTTATATCGCAGAGACTGTCATGATAACGTTTAGCGCGCGATGTGAATCACGTAGATCATTGAGTTTTCATGGGCGGATGGTTTGAATTCACGCATCAAGAATCATTAATTATCTTCGTAAGGAATTGATTTCGGTAATTTTCGTTGTGCGCTTGGTGTTTTACGTGAAATTTTGGTTCAGAAACATGTATCAGAATGCTGAAATTCGTACCTTGTCTGGTGGTCCATTATGTTGACCGTAGCCGTAAAAAATTAAAAGTGTAAGAAACTCCCGGTTTCTATGAAATAAATTTGAGACTTGAATTTTCTGAGCAAAGCCCGGAGCTGGGTCCACGCGCTTACGTCATCTTCAGTCGCCTCACACTGGTCTCCGGAGTCCTGGACAACACAGCCTCAAAATGTGACTTCGTCGGCGCTCTAGTACATTGCGTCTTTATTGTTGTCTATGCTTCGCCTTCACTACTCATAGGTAGGCAATTTCTCCACTTAGGAGCACGTATCCAGTTACGCTATGCTTTGCACATGATTACATAGCCCCGAATACGGCTCGCGCAGCATATTTAATACGTGCATATGCTCGCCTTCAACCCGCTACATAGGCAACTTCTCGACTTCCACATTGATTTGTATTCCGTTTCACAGTACTTTTTCCCATCTTTTCAAAATCCTTGATCTTCATCGCGGCGGAGCGCCTTGCCACCTGCCATACTTGCTCTCCAGCTTTTACGCGCAGAGAATTTACAATTCCTGTTCTTTTAGAGCAGAGAATTTACAATTCCTGTTCTTTTAGATAATCATAGTATTATCTAACGTTAACATATAAAATTAATGCAGTTTGTTAAGTTTTAGTTTTAAGCCACGTAGATAGATACAAGAAACACTTGTAGTAGTTACGATATATTTAAATAAAATTTTCTTTTTTAAAAAAAAAAAAAAAAAAAAAAAAAAAAAAAGCTTTTACGCTGAGGCCCGTCACCTTTCGACACGACAAAATAAAACTTTTTTTTTTTTTCTGCTGGTTTAATGGCTTCGTGTCTAGCACCTTCAGCCAACTTTAGACAATGTTTAGTGTCCGTAGACATTGCGAGATCTCCATGCTCCAGGCTTTTCCAATTTTCAGGGATTAGAGCCGAGGAGAATCTGTTTCAGCAGATCTGCTTGTCAATTCCGTGAAAATTAGACGCCACCACCGGGATTCGAACCCGGGACCTATTATTAACCTAGAGTCAGACGCGCTGACCACTAGTCCAACCTGGCCGGGCAAAATAAAACTTAAAAAAACCGGCGCTCCGCTTCGCTCCGCGCCGGTTTCTTGGGGGGGCTTCGCCCCCCCAAGCCCCCCCAGGACGCGCGCTTCGCGCGCGCTTTTTAGTTTGAGTGTCCATTCCAGTTGTTCTGTCTTCTTAAGCGACCCGCGCGTCCACCGCGGGAAGAGTGTATTTTCCGAAGGGGGGGGGGGGGATCAATCTGTAAGGGAATGAATTAATTTCTTGAGCACAAGATAGTAGTTGCGTACGTTGCCAGCGAACGCGCTGCGAAAGGTTGTGACGGTTAAATGGTGAGATTTTGTTCAAGAACAGATCATTTAACCTGACCCACTGTGCGACGAACAATTTGTCCAGAATCTTCCTTCCCCTGACCCACTGTGCGACGAAAAGTTTGTCCAAAAACTTCTCTCCCCTGACCCACTGTGCGACGATCAGCTTGTCCAAAAACTTTCTCCCCCGACCCACTGTGCGGCCCTGCTCCGGCCGGCTCCCCTCATGCCGCGCACCCCTCGCCTAAAACTTTCAAAGCTCGCCATTTTTAAACGGCTCGGCCGATTTAGCTCAAATTCAATACCAAACCAGTCCTAGGGAGAGAACTACCACCCGTAAAAATTTCAGCTCAAAATATTCATTTTCGCTCGAGTTATCGAGTGGACAAGATTTGACCTCCCCCCACTTTCGAGCCCCACCCCTCAAAATCTATTGCCTCAAATTTCAATTTTTTTTCGCAGAATAGTAGTCCTAATGAGTCTCTACAAAATGCAAAAAAATTGGTCAAAATATCTTTCAACGTAAGAAAGATATAACCACTCAAAAATCGAAAAATCTTCAAAAGGCGGAAATACATACATACATACATACATACATACATACATACATATACATACATATATATATATACACATGAATTTGAATAGCATATATTTTCGTGATCTACGACCCGTGATCGGTGCTCTTCACAATGTCTCAGGTCTGGGTCCGACATCATGGAGAGAATGCAATAGTGTATTTCCTTCGGAAAATACACTAATGAGGGGCTTGGAGGACAAGCCGCATGAATGCAGTTTTTGAAAAAATCAAGATATTAATGATTTCACGTAAACCTCGTCTTAATGCATGTTCTGTAAACAATTCGCTCCCAAATTCAAAAAGCCAGTTTGAACTTTCTTTCCGCCATAAGGATCCATGTAATTTCGAAACTTCAAACACGCATTTCTCGGAATAGCAAATACTGCACTCATGCACCTTGTCCTCCAAACCCCTCAAATGCTATTTTGGAGATCTTCAAACTTTGAGAGTGGACGGACTAAATTTGAATGAAAGTATATTGAATGAAAGTATATCACCAGACTACCCATTCCTAAAGCAACACCCTTTGGAATGAAGTGATTCTAGGTGTACTCGTAGAACCACGCTGCGAGCAATAAATCAAAAGAAGCCGATTAACGCAGCTATCTTAGATTATCACAAGATTGAAAGTGAGACGATATTGCTCGCGAACGAGTGTTTAGTGCGATTTACGAGTGGGCGATGGAAATTATAAACGCAACTGGTTAAGTCATCAAAACTAAACGAATTTGACGTGTGCTTCTGAGAGGAAAGTGGTTGAGCCGCCCGCCCGCGCCCGCGATGGGCTGAAATTTCACCTGAAGGCGACGGAGCGGTCGTGGCCGGCGCACAGTAGACCGAGTCAATCAGAGAGGTCAGGCATCAATTTTTTTGACTAAAATTGCACATTTTGATGTTTATTTTGTCACATTTTAAATTTTGAGTGGTGCTTCTAAAAGAAAATTTCACGAGAGAACGAATGGAACCACTTTTAAAACCTCAAAGTTTTGTATAAACGGAGTTATAAGCTTTTAAAGTTTCCAAATTTTGTTCGACCTCTCCCGTTGACTCGATCCACTGTGCAGCGCAGCCATGTGGACGGGGAAGGTATCGGTGGTATATTCACGAGCCTGGTTTGTACCTGAAAGATCAGATATAACAACGCGCAGTTATTGGTCACACGTCACAGTGTTGTCGCATGTACCAAAAGTCATCACAAAAATGCAGGAA
The DNA here is from genome assembly GCF_918797505.1 of Bemisia tabaci. Lineage (NCBI taxonomy): Eukaryota > Metazoa > Arthropoda > Insecta > Hemiptera > Aleyrodidae > Bemisia > Bemisia tabaci. The sequence goes on along the minus strand of NC_092794.1, from coordinate 3,497,115 downwards.
GCTCAAGCAAGTACCTTGAGAATAATTTTCCAGTTAATGATTCCTTGACGCAAATTGCGTTGAGTCAAATGGAAATCTCTCTAAAGTGATGGTACGTCTCTTTCAAATAACAGAAATACCTACCGTTTGAAACAAGGAGATTTCCTGTTGACTTAACAAGAATTCTCGCCCGGGAATCATTCATTAATTGCATTTTGCAAATGGGAACCGAGAGCATTCCAATGTTGGTAGGATTGTGCATCTTGCATTCTTTGACTAAAATGACTATAGTCATGCTGAAATTTAAATTTACAAAGGTAATTTTCGTTTATTCGGAGTAAAAATAAAACTTGTTTGGATTATCAGTTTATATTTGCAAGGTGAAAAAAATTTGCGCAATCTTAGCGACATTGAAATGCTTTTGGTTCCTTTGTGTAAAATGCAATCCAATTGTAATTTTTTTCGTGAACGTTCCTCCCTCCTCTAGAGAAGGTACCTTGATAGAAAGAGTATGGACACCTTGCCCTCCACTTTCCATGGAGGCTTTTGAGACCCAAAAATTGCGGCGCTTTGTTTTGGTTTTTGAGGATGGGAGGGGGGTCGTTGTAATCTTTTGATGGTTACCACCAACCGCACTTGCTGCCAACCTCATGCTATCCAAAATGATTTTTTCCTCAAAAAAAGCACACGATTGGCCGTAAAACTATGTGAATAAGTCGTAATAATGGATTTGAGTAAAGTTATTGTTGCGATTTGCAAATAAAAGTACTTTTTAAGTCATTTTGTCAACCATTGACATCATCGTCTGTGAAAAGATTTTCTCCATCACGAAAAATAAGACAACTCTTCAAATCACTCGTGAGAAAAACAAGAAAAAAAGAGAAAAAAATATGTTAGCATGTCGAAAAAAGGAGGGACATTTTGATCAGCTGAAACAAGGTGAGGTCATTTGAGAGTATTGTATTATCAATAGCCGTGATTTGTTCTCTTTTTCCATTGGATCGTGTTGATGACGTATTGACGTCGGACTCTTTCATTTTTATTGTTTCCACTCGTACAGGAAAAAACATTTTATCGTAATTTTGGCAACGTCCGCCTGTCGAGTGATAGTCCGTCCCCGGGCCGCTGTCTAAATCATATTCATAATCTGATACAGACCTGCGATCATTATAATCGTTGTCATGATTTATGCTGATGACTTTATTTATACAGAAATAATGTGGTGTACCTAATGACGTAACTTATCCGATCGCGGGCCGCTCGTTGTTAAGTGTGCCTCATAAATGTTGAAAAATGGAATCTGTGCATGTGAAAATCATCCGACTTCATATAGTCACAGAGCGGCATCATTGCCGTATTTTCATGTAGGCTGACGAGTTTTTGGATCAAACATTTTTTTTTTTCATTCGTGACCCTTAAACTGTCAAAAATGACGGTAATTACTAGCCATTTCAATTCATGTTATCGCTTCTCAAAATAAACATGTTAACGTTATCTCGTGGAAATACGGGGAAATGGATTAAATATAGAATTTAAATGAGTGATTTATAATACATTCATTAATCTTTAAATTAATTATTGTAACATTTTCAATAGTTATATTTGCAATTGCCTCTTTAACCCTCCGTGAACGTGAAGTGATTGGTTATTCGCAGTCTCGAAAAGACCTAAAAAAATTTTGATTGTAGGGATTCTGCAGTCAATTGCAGATGCAATAAAGTTACTTTCAAGCAGAACCGGACTGGCTCACATTCGAGGGCGTAGACTTTGACCATACTAAAGGGACGCCCTGGGGCTATTCCGCCCTGGAAGATGTGGGTGGCACCGAGATTGGTTGAATCCCGACGATTTTTCGGAATAGGATATGGCACAGTGATTTTTTTATGTGCCGTGGTGAAGCATGAAAAAGGGTTAAAAGAGAAAAATTACAAAACATTAATTGTTTAAGCGCCACTAGTGGCTTCAATTATTGGTTTTTTTTAAATGAAAATACCTAATTCGGTGGTTTCTTAGATAATTTTTTTGGAACCCAAAACAGGGCCGGATTCACCTACTTGCCACCCCCCTTCTCGTTTGTTTTGAAACTCATTAAAAACCATCAAGTGAACATGCCAGCGGGGGAGAAGTGCATAAGACGCATTCACTCGAGTTGAACACATTTTTTGGGAAAGCCCTATCAACACTACTAGCAAAAGTTCTTAACTTTGCGCGAAAGTTAAGTTCCGTAAACCTATCTCTGTGTGGACAAAGGCCTTCCATTCATAAGAAATGAACGGAAAAATCATGAAAGAACAAACATAAATGTGGTTCAATGATTTTAACTTCCGCCGCCGCGCCGCGCAGACCGCACCGGACGGACCGTTGGACGCAATGCGTGAAGTATTCACACAGTCTTGTAGGCGCTATGCGTTTCACGCTGACCGCAATGACCGCACTGTGTTTGATGCAATGCGTGAAGTATTCGTGCAGTCTTGTGGGCGTCAATATGTGTTACATGCCGATCGCCGACAGCTTGTCTCCTGTGAAAGTAGACTGATACTTTCATTTTAAAACATCGTTTATCGGTTCGATCGAATCCAATGGAACGGAAAAAAATGTTTGGCTTTCGAATAGATAACTAATCGCGATCCTCGGTATGTTTATTGCCTGCTGTGAACCCCCATGTAGGTAAAGCTGATTCGTTTGTTTTGCACCTGGAAGGCCGAGAAAATCATCTACTTTCAGGATCCAACGGGGCTACGCCCATTTTTTTTCTACTGAGGCCGAAAATGACTTTTAATTTTTCCGTTCACCTACCAATTTCCTGGCAAATCGCATTTTCCAAAAAAAAAACAAGCCCTTTTCAGGTATACCAAGTAAATTGTGTTTTCGGAAAATTCAATTTTCCGGTGAATTGGTAGGTGGTGGAAAAAAAGTAAGTCTTTTTTCACCACTCAGGTGAAAATAAGCCTCGACCAAATAGGTCCAAATTTTATACCAAATAGGTGAATTTCGAGTTTTCGACTAAAAATACTGCAATTAAAACCGAAAAGTCTGAAAATAATGAACCAAAGAAATATGTCGGCCTGAGAGATCTTTTAATCTCATCGAAAAATGAAACATTCAATTTACGAAGTAAAAACAAAGATTAGAGCAAATCTCTTGAATGCATCAGATATCTATTGCAGGAAGTCCCATTCGACAATCATTTCGTGCTAATAAGCACGTTTTGGACGTGATCGAACGATTGAAGCCTAATTTTGTGAGATTAATCTTAACTGATTTTTATTTAAATTCACTGACTGTGTGGCCTCTTTGGTCCCGCTGTTTAATCTATCAGTTTTTATCGAGAACTAGGGGGCTATGCCCCCTGGCCGCTACGCGGCCCAACCCCCAGAGGGCGCTTTGCGCTCTCGTAGGCTCGCTTCGACAAAGAACGACCAAAAAATGAAAAGATTTTCATACTCGACTCTTATTTGTCCAATCTCCTTTCTGAGCGGGAGTGATCGGACCAATAAAAATCGAATAAAAAATCGGCATTTATTTTAAACTTCACGCCAGGACTGAAATGTAACGGAACGAACGAAACGGAGCGTTCGTCGCTCCTGGATATAGTCTGTAGCAAAGAAGCATACATTCAATTCACTTACCTTACCCTACTAAAATCAGATCAAGATTCAACATTTCCCGCTTAGTTCAATTTTCCGTTAAATTTGAAATGCCCACCATTTTTCATTGGCGGGAATTTCAAATTACGCCCCCCTTTCTAAGCCCCTGGTCTACTCTTATACAAGAAAACCTGTGTCCTATTTCCAAAATCTGATTTGCTCTGAGCGGGCTCATTTAGGGCCTGTCACCCGTCGATAACCGCAAAAATCATGGAAATCGGCCCGGTGAAACGCTCAAACGAGCTATGACAAAAAACATAAATTTTCATTGTTTAAATGGGAAAATTCGCAACTTTACTACGTAATATAAAAAAAACCTGGATCATATTGTGAAAATCTGAATAGAGCGGGTTCATTTAAAGACAATTGCCCGTCGATAGCCGCAAAAATCATGAAAATCGGCCCGGTAGAACGCTGGAACTAAGCGTTACCAGTTACGCAAAATTAGGAGGTCTCTCAAATTAGGAGCTTATGGTATAGAAGGTGCAGTCATTTTAAGGTGATTCGATGGATGCCATATTTTCTGTCAGAACGGCATGCGATATATCGCATCAATTGGTTCCATTATTTCAGCTACTCGTCATTTTTCTCCAATTTTGAGATCGCAATTCTGTTGTCAGGAGACGAAAGCACTCACTTACCAATTTTAATAAAGAAATTCAACGTAATAAAGGCGTGGTTTTTTCAGAAAGAAAACATCGCATTCGATACTGATATCGAAACTGCACTCGAATGCGATATTTTCTCTCTAAAAAAACCACGCCTTTATTACGTTGAATTTCTTTATTAAAATTGGTAAGTGAGTGCTTTAGTCTCCTGACAACAGAATTGCGATCTCAAAATTGGAGAAAAATGACGAGTAGCTGAAAAAATGGAACCAATTGATGCGATATATCGCATGCCGTTCTGACACAAAATATGGCGTCCATCGAATCACCTTAATGATATTTTCATTAACCTTTATATGCCTAGGCCGGGTCAAATTGACCAGACGCTCGGTGAGAACACGTGCTCCGCGGGTTTTATGAGGCCGGCACATATTTAGAATTAGGTCTAAAAATCCATCCTAAAAAAGAATCAGGCATCAACTTGAAAAAGAAAATAAGATCTCGAGCTGTATCAACACAGCCGAAGATAGTAGGAATGTAATCGGGTCTCATTTTTTAACTTTTCTCCCGAATCAGTGCGACTCCTCATTGGCAGCATGGAGCGAAGTATTGCGAATTCACGTCTCGCGCCTTCACCCCTTCAATTTTGCAGATGCTACACGCCCATCCATCAAGCACGAATAGTTGTATCTCTGCGCCGTTATCAACGCGTGTCCATTCCCTTGCTGTATTTCTGTATTATGTTGGTTCCGTTTGTCTCATTTGTAGTGGTGCCTCGAGCGCTACGTGAGCAACACATTCGAAGAAGAGAAAGAGCGACAAATTGTCAGTTTGTTAAACCAGAATCTTCCAATTTGCCTCATCCTAAAGGACACAAAACCTGAATTCAGCAAACTAAAAAGAAACCAAAACATCAATTTTCTCGCATTGTGGTTGGCTCAGGTGCCTCTGGGGACTTATTTCCGGTTTATCAATAGTTCCTGGATCTTCGTTCACCTCTTATTATGCGTATGAGCACCTTTCCTAACTCTTATTATCTCTCTTCTCCCGTTCATTCATGAATTTTCCGCATTTTTTCTCGGTTGAAATTTTTTCTCCTCTTTTTTCCTATCCGTTTGGATGGCGTAACTGCCAATGGCCGATTAGCCTTGTGGCCAATCCAGACCTGCTAACATTACCCTTTTTCCGTGCTGATCTCTCTTTTTGAGGTGTCAATGACTGTGTTTTGTTAAGGCACCCTCATTCCTCAAATAGAAGTATTTTCCAACCAGTCTTCTCGCATGATTCTATCACATATTATGAAGTTTTGTACATGGGTGGTTTTACGATAACTGGAATAGTTTTGTCGCCGTAACAGACAACACATTTTTCGGTCATATTTTTAGTAGTGATAATAATCACTCGAATTTTTTCGCATTAATCTTGAAAGGGTTACGTATTATAACACTTTCTAATGATTTATGGCTCTACTTCTCAATTAATGTTACCTATGTAAACTCCGAAAATGTGCTGTTTGTTCCGCGGTAAAAAGTCAGCGTAACAGACAGCACATTTTCGGTCATTTATGTATTAAAATTGAAAGGTAGAGCGATAAACCGTTAAAAAGCGTTATAACATTTCGACGGTGAAAGTCGGCAATCACATAACTCATTTGCGGTGTCTGAAAATCTCCGCCTCTACGTCATTTTTTTAAAGGAGAACAAATTGATATTATTTCTTGAAGTTTTTGCAGAATTTTCTTCGCATTGAGAAGAAAAATCATGACAGTTTTAGAGAATTGCCGTTGAGTAGTTTTCCATTTAAAAAATAAAGTATGACAGGAAGTCTGCGACGTCGCAAACCGAGTTATGTGATTGCCGACTTTCACCGTCGATTTAACCCTGTGTAAATTAATTCAAGAAAATTCGAGCGATTGTCATTACTACTAAAAATGTGATCGAAAAATGTGTTGTCTGTTACGGCGACAAAACGATTCCAGCTATCGTGAAACCACCCACATAAAAGAGAAATAAACTCGAAATGAGGTTGGCAACGCTTGAGTTTTGAAGACGACCCGATCGGGGTGCGAGACGCGAAGGGGACCAGGTGTAGGCGAGTGCGTGTTCCACCATCCATCAATTCCATCATCTCACGACTCGTTGACTCGTTGATGGTTGTTGACTTGGTGCTGTCCAAGTTACGACTCGACTTGATCCCACATACTTACGTAAATGATAACAGCGCGCGACCAATTTTTGATTGTCCAGAACTAAATACTCTTCGTCGCCCATTCTCTTCTCATACGTTCGTGATGCCGGGCTCCTCATTCCCGCCGTACGTTGAAAAAACACGCGATCGTAGGAACAATGTGCAGAGGGAGGGATTGGCGTCCGCGAGTGGAACCTGAGAGAGACAAGTTCATGGAGCGACAAATCGACTCACTGAAAAAATGGATACTTTTTGATCTCACATTCCATTTCATTTCATAGAGCCAAAGGACCGCAAAGACTATCCACCGTGCAGACGATTAAAGCTACATGTAATTTGAAACGGGTTTACTATGGAGGAATTAATTCATTTAAACATCAAACCGAGAAGAAGAGGATTGAAGCTTTATTCCTCAAAAAAATTCCGTGTACGTTTCACATGCAAAAATCAGTCAAATCTTTGGCAAAAGTAGCACGTATACAGGGCCCAATGGACCACTAGACAAGGTACGAATTGCAGCATTCTGATACATGTTCCTGAATCAAAATTTCACGTAAAACACACCATGCGCACAACGAAAATTACCGAAATCAACTCCTAATGAAGATAATTAATGATTCTTGGTGCGTGAATTTAAACCACCCGCTCATGAAAACTCAATGCTCTACGTGATTCATATCGCGCGCTAAACGTTATCATGACAGTCTCTGCGATATAAAATCTCTGGCAACCTCAATCTTGACGCTTTGGCTCAGCTACAGCAAATTGCTTATAGTTTGAACAACACACGGTGGGAAATGAACATTGCTCGTTTGAGAAGCTTGCTGAAACAGTTGTAATGCTCCTTGTGAGTGGCAGTTCAAATTCTTCGTAACCAATGTGTAATAAAAGCGCTTATATCTTCGTAAGGAGTTGATTTCAGTAATTTTCGTTACGCGAATCGTATTTTGCGTGAAATTTTGGTTAAGAAACTAGTATCAGATTGCTTAAATTCGTACCTTGCCTAGAGGTCCATCAAGGAATCTGGCGCCCCAGGCTAATGATTTCTTTGCCCCCCCCCCCCCCCCGGTCCTTTTCTTGTTACCTCCGGGCCCAGAGAAAGAGCGCGGGGCGCATAGACTTACCTACCTATTCCACACATTTTTCCCGCTTCTGATGACGAGGATTTTCTTTTTTCTCCCTTCATAGTCTCGATAAAATTCAAAATTTGGCGCCCCCGAAGCTCGCGACCCCAGGCTTCAGCCTGGCCAGCCTGTGCGGTAATGGGGCCCTGGATGTATATGCGAGTGAAAAATTGGATTGTTTATTCGAGTTAATTGAGTAACCTAGGAATGAATTTACGTTATTTCGACTGGAAATGATGGTTTGCTCAGGGGTGCACAATATACTAGATCACGCGATAATTTATCGCGTGAAATTGTGGAAGGCCTTCCCGATTTTTGGAAGCGCGATCACGCGATAGATTATCGCGTGAAAATGTGGAAGCGTCCCAAATTTTGTGGAATTTTTTTTTCTTCCTTTCTTTTCGTTTCTTTTCTCGTTCTGCACTTTGAATTTCATATTTTTTACCAAAAAAAAAAGTCATCACTTTTTGTGGAAGGAGTCACAAAATTGTGGAAATTTTTTAAAAAAAAATTGTGGAAGAGGAAAAGCTCATCGCGCGAAATTGAGGAAGCATAGTAAAATGTGCACCCCTTTTGCGTTTGCTCATGGGTAGTTTTTTTAACATTGAGTATTCAACTGAGAATTCCTCTGGAATATTGACAGGAGGTCAAAGCGTAAAAAAACCAACTAAAAATAAAGAAAGGCGACACAATTTGACACCTAAGCATGGACCGCCTGCGCCTCTGTCCACATCGACGACAAAAATTGATAGCATTTCACAAATAGAGAGAAGAAAGGGAACATCCTGAAAAAATATCTCGTTCTTCTCGCTTGAATGTTTGCAACTTATCATCTTTCGGAGGTTTTTCATCGCATCGTGGGAAAAACAGCTCTGCGCCACGATTTTTATCGTTGTCATGGAGACGGAACTGCCCCTGCCGCTGGCGGATCTCTTTGAGAGCTCCACCGAACAGGAAAATGCCCTCTGTTTCGGCGAACTCGAAATTAAATAGACCTTGGCCAAGTTTGTTGTTGCAAATGCTCCCGCTTCGTACCCAGCCGTGCCAAGGAAAAACGTCGTATGAGCCTTCAGGCGTTGCCAAATTTCCCCTGGCAAATCAATAATTTTCAGGTAAATTGTTGAATATTTGTTCACCAATTTCTCAGATAATTGTGTTTGTAATTTGATTTTAAACTTCTGAAAATTTCAAAGGAAAATATTCATAATACATCTCCAAAGTAAACATTTTATCGAAGGCAATTTGGCAACTCTCGAATGTTCATACGGCGTTCTCCCTTAGCACGGCAGTACTGCTGCTCGAAGTTCATCGTAGGAGGTTATCGGGTCCGACTACGAACTGTCCTTCATACTTTCTCATGTACTGCTGGAAAACTCAAAATTTTCCAAGTATAGTTCACCTTGATACATGAGACGATTCAACATGATTTGGACTACATTTAGCAATTAGGACCTATAAATTCTAGCCCGGTTTAAAAACAACGCATGTGCCATTAGTTTCCCTATGCACACAAGTGTTTTTCCAGAAGAGCCAGAATTTATAGTTCCGAATTACAAAATGCAGTCCATCTCAAGCAGTTAAGCGCCATATCGACGGTGAAACTACCAAACCACGTATCTCGTTTGCGCGTGTTAAAAAATCTACGCTCACATTTTATTTTTTTGAAGTAGACCAAATCAATATCATTCCTTGAAATTTTCACGGAATTTTCTCCGCACAAAGAGGAAAAATCACAGAAATTTTCAAGACTGGATGTTAAGTAGTTTTTCATTTAAAAAATAAAGTATGACAGGGAGTCTGCGACGTCGCAAACTGAGATACGTGGTTTGGTAGTTTCACCGTCGATATACACCCGCGTTCAGTCAGCGCTCGTGAAGAGTATCGAGACAACTCAACGAAGGCAGCAGAATTCATCGATGGATTTTACTCGCCTTTAGTGAGTCGAGACGCAGCCGAAAACGCCTTCAGTTTCGCGCGATACCTCACCGCTCACACCAGAGTTTCAGTATTTGTTTTATAAATTATCGTGCAGAATCCACTGCTTTTCCGATATGAATTCGTGTTTTCTGGGCAATTTCCTCGTCCGCAGTGAGCAAGGGCTTATTATTGAATTTATACAAGAAGAATGTACATTTCCAGCTCTGATGCTCATACAATGCCTTCTTGGAAATTTCGAGAATAAAACACTAAGAAATGGCCCGACTATAAGTAACAAGTTGGAGAAATGGTGCTGAGTTCACACTATTTACGGGAAAACAAAGCCTAGAAATTCCAAAAATTGTTCAATTAGAGTAAAAAAGTCTCTTCAAAAAAAGTTTAGAAATTTCGAAACAGACTTGATCATAACCTTTGTTTTCCTCATTTTGAGATTGAACCTAAGCAATCAAAATATAATCTAATAGAGGTCTGTGTCCGCTACGCGGCCGCCAACCAACAAGAAAAGCTACACGTAAAAAATAGTAGAACAACCACGTTCAAGTTATTTGGGAGATGAATGGATTTAAAAGCCGACGGGTGCATGCGAAAGAAAACATATTAGTCTCTGATTGCAACGTTGTGTACCAATTCTTATGTTTTATTTATGTACACCGTTTTTGAAAAGCTACACACAGTTTTTCCATGAATTTTCCTAAATGATCTCAAATGTAAGAATCGAAAATTTCGACGTGATATTTTCATTCATTCTATTTTCTTTTTATGTAACAAAACAAAAAAATTAGTAAATATCGTCCGAGTTTCTGAATCGTTACATTGAGGACACATATTTTCCCTTTACATATGGTGAAAACCGTAGTAGAGAGGCAAGAATGATGACACGGAATCCTAGCTTAACGGTGACTTTAGCGTCGCGTGAGCCAGGGAAAGAACGCGGTGGAGTCATCTTTGCAGTGTGATGCGCCTTCCATTTGGCTAGCGGCAATATGCCTACACCCATGGTCGAATAGTTATCTCGTTACGCCTGCCGTAAATTAAATCAAAAATCGACGCCTGCACGCAGAAAAAAGTGTTCTTATCTCCAATTGCAACGTTGCAAATCTCTACTCCTTTCTTTATTTTTTATCAATTTTTTTTAAAGAAAGCTACACACAGTTTTTGTACGAGTTGCCGAGAAATTCCCGGAAAGATTTGAAATAAAATTAAAAAAAATTTCGACGCGATATGTCCGTTCGTTGCTTTCTTTTTATTACGCTAAAATTATTTTTACGCGAATCAAGTTTCAGAATCGCCGCATCGTTTATGCATCGTCCGAGTTTCTGAATCATTGCAATTAAGATACTATTTACCCTTTAATTGCAGCAAAAACCGGGCAGGGACCGTCAAAAGAATTGACGTGTAGTCCTAGCCTTGCGGCAATTTTAGCGTCGTGCGAGCCAGGGAAGGGGGCTCAGTCGAGTGTCGAGTCATCTTCACAATGTGATGCGCTTTCAATCCAGTTAGCGGCAATGTGCGTTTACTCGTGGTCGAGTAGTTATCACAAATAACTCTCGCATTGAGTTTGGTGCAATGCCAGAAGTATTCATGCAGTCTTGTAGGCGCTAGTACGGGTTGGACGCCGACCGGACTGTTTTGCGCAATGCGTAAAGTATCTTACAGTCTTGCAGGCGCTGATATGAGTTTGACACCGACCGCACTGTGCTCGGCACGATTATTCGAACTCGCGTTAGGATAATCGCGGCATCGAAAATTGGGGCTTAAAAGACCGTAAACATTTTTTCGGAGAAAAGTTACAAAAGTTTTCCATGTTCGCTTTTTTTAGATTGAAATGACCATTAAACAAGTTAAAAGTTTAAGCACTCTGATACACGATTCTTCAACAGAATTTCATGTAGAACACGATTCGCGCAACGAAAACTACTGAAATCAACTTCTAGTTAAGCTATTAACGTTTTTAGTGTCCATTGGTTACGGGAACTGAATTACAAAGTGTGTACAGCTTGAGCTTAGCGTCAACATTGATGTTGCCATATTTTCATATTACTGAGACTGTCATAGTGACGTTTGGTGCGCAATTTGATCCTAGTAAATTATTCTTTCTTCCATGAGCGGAAAGGTTGAATTTATTCATAAAAGATGTTATTACCACGGTTAGGAGTTAATGTAGGGTTAGGATATCCTCGTTGCCTATTGGTGTTCACACGCGATTCTGCAATCTTGGGATCGAAGGATTGCGGACATTTTCCAGCTCCTTGTTTACACATTTTTTTCAATTTCTTTAAAATGAGAAAGAAGCTAACTTTATTGCTTGAATATATACAGAATATACTGTAGAGATGAGAAGAAAAATAATGATAATTTTAAATGAATTGCGTTGAGTGTGGCAGGAAGTCTGCTTCTGCAATATTGCAAAAGGAGATCCGTTGCTTCGCTTTTCGTTCATCGCATTGTTTTTATCTCGTTCAAAGTTGATCTCTGAACCTCTTATTGTGCGAATATGGTTTATTTACATACAATTTCGAGGTACGCTTCCGCCGAAAATCCATCACCCACGGCGATTTCCACGACAACAACCACCTCGGGCAACCGAACTATCAGCTGACTGAAAAAAGAGCGCCCGAAAATAACGATAAACCGCGCATCTCCCGACGGGACGAACGGGATAACCGATTTTCCGAAGGACGCAAGGGGCGGGGCCGCGCGATCCCTCTATTTTTCCCGCCATCGGGAGACCGGGACGGTCAAAGCGGTTCCACCCGCGCCCGGATCTGCCCGGCGGCAGGGCCGGATTCACCTACTTGCCGCCCCCTTCTCATTCGTTTTGAAACTCGATAAAAACCATCAAATGAACGTGCCAGCGGGGGAGGGGTGTATAAGACGCATTTACTCGTGTTGAACACATTTTTTGGGAAAGCCCTGTCAACACTATTAGCAAAAGCTCTTAACTTTGCGCGAAAGTTAAGTTCCGTAAACCTATCTCTGTGTGGACAAGGCCTTCCATTCATAAGAAATGAACGAAAAAATCATGAAAGAACAAACATAAATGTGGTTCAATGATTTTAACTTCCGCCGCCGCGCCGCGTAGACCGCACCGGACGGACCGTTGGACGCAATGCGTGAAGTATTCACACAGTCTTGTAGGCGCTATGCGTTCCATGCTGACCGCACTGTGTTTGGCGCAATGCGTGAAGTATTCATGCATTCTTGTAGGCGCTATCCGTTTTACGCTGACCGCAATGATCGCACTGTGTTGGACGCAATGCGTGAAGTATTCGTGCAGTCTTGTAGGCGCTAATATGTGTTACATGCCGATCGCCGCGCCGAGGGCTTCTCCTTTTCATCTCAAGTCCTCGTTATCATTTCTCTCTAAGTCGCGCCGTTCTAGGCCAAATTGCGTGTTTGGTTTCTCTCGTAACTCGGCTTATTGAGGGTGCCGTCTCTTGTATCACTAAGAGACGACAAAATTAGAAATTACTATACTCTCAGGAAATGAGAGATTTTGTCGCCTTTTCTCGTTTGTAATTTTGTTTTTATAAATCTGATTTTTTTTTTATACCTACACTTAAACTTTTATTTAGTAGTAGTTAGATACTTTTCATTCAGTGCGCTTTTACAGGTGTCGGATACCACCACCTGGAAAAATACCACCTGATGACGAATTGATAAGAGATTTATCATTAGAAATAATGCATGCTTAAAATACATTGAGCTTGATCAGTAATTTTTAATTTTAGCACTTTTGAAACGTAGAGACTGCACACACTTGACAATTGTCTCTGATATTTTTGAATCATATTAATCTACGAAAAAACAGGTTTAAAATTGTGCACCTATTGTGAGCTCACCTTTGAACGTTCAATGCCATGATGGCGTCCCAAAATATCCGTTCCGCTATACGGATGCAGTTCTAACCACGCAACTCCTCTATACTGCCGTGCTAAGGAATAACGCCGTATGGACACTCGAGAGTTGCCAAAATCTTCCGGATAAAAATTTATTTTTGAAAAAAGTTATGCATGTTTTTTATGAAAATTTCAGAAATTATAGATTGGATTAAAATAAAAATATAAATATAATACCCTAAGAAACTGGAAGAAAAATATTTAGTAGTTTCCCTGAAAAGCCGTGTTTTGCCGAACGAAATTTGGCAATGTCCAATGGTTTATACGACGTTCTTCCTTAGCACGGCAGTATAAGAGGGCCCATCGATCCAAACGGGGCTTGGGCCCGAAATTATCACTATTTTTGGCTGGGGTTCACTTTGCACTAGGATAATGACCCGATTTTAAATGATGCTCTTTTAGATTGCAGCAGGAATTTTTCTCAATGCAAATGTTTCTTTTGAACGCGGTGTAAAATTTTCGCAAAATCCAAGAGAGACAAGGTAATAGTCCACATGAAGCGGTGAAAATGTTAATAAAACTGGATCGTCGTAATGTGGAGATGACGTTGAGACGATTGGAAATGCGAACACGGCAGCCATGAGTCTGCCCCGCATCTATTAGCAGCAGTTCCTGGGAAGTTTTTTTTTCAGTGTACTCCCCTCTCTTTGTCGCGCTGCGAGGTTCTATCCGCGACCTATGGCCAGTGCGGTTGGGCTGTCATTAATCCTCGACTATTCTCAGCCAAGTCGTGGGTATATAACATCTTTACAACCTAATACGTCGCCAATATGAGAGAGGGAATGAATTTTTCATTGACTGATCGTTGGATCAACATGATGCGGACATTAATTACGATCCATCCGCCTTCGTTTCAAATAGTAATTCATGTGTGACTCCGGTGACTCTCTTTTATTTCACTCATGGCCCTGATGTCAGCTCCTCCTCAAAAATCCGTGTATCTGTCCAAATACGTAAAGGCACAGAGAACGAAGAACACAGCTCAAGCAGCACAGAGTGTATAAAACTGCAATTACATGGTAAAATTATTGCTGCTGCATCGGAGTGTTGTGAATGTTGCCTATCTGCTGATTGAAGGAACACTACTTGTCAAAATTTATTGGAATAAATTGGAGTAAATGTAATTTTTCATTGCGTTTCATATTACCTATTTCTCCGAGACATAGAGCTGTGCAATCAACTCGTTTTTTTGATGGTTAACATGGGTATTTGTTGATAAAATTATGTAAAAATATCTTAAGTTTATGGGACAATATATTGCAATTTTATTGCAATATTTTCATTGCACCGCATACTTAAACTACTTGGGAGTGAAAAATAGGTGGATGTGCATTGATATGCTTTCAGGACTACGGAATTTTCAGCTCGTTTCAATATATTATATAGAGAGCATACCGACGGCAAAACTCCCAAAACGCGCAACTTGGTTTGCGAGGCTGCAGACCTCATGTCATGCTTTAGTTTTTGAATGGAGAACCACTCAACGGCAATTCTTGAAAATGTCCGTGTTTTTCCCCTCTGTGCGAGGAAAATTCTGAGGAAACTTCAAGAAATTGCGTTGATTATTGCTCCTTTAAAAAAGTAAAATAGGAGCGGAGATTTAGAAACACTGCAAGCGAGATACGTGGTTTGGGAGCTATACCATCAACATTCACTCACTGTAATTTGTAGAGAGAGAATCCTTGAAATGATCGACATATTTTAACTGAGAAGGATACATTTTTTAAATCCTTCCAAAAACGAATGCTAACCTGCACTTCTTTTAAGTGACTTTTTCAAGCGACAGGGTGCGTTCAAAAGGAATTTATTAGTTAAATTGAGGGTATATCAGAACAACAACTGGGGCGAGGGCAGATTATTGAGATATGAAGGTGGGGAAGGAATAAGGTAAGAAAGAAAGAATAAAAAACGTATGTACGGAAATGTATTAGTCGATAGGCTATACTGCCTTGCTGAGGAAAAACGCCGTATGAACATTCGAGAGTTGCCAAATTTCCTTCCATAAAATGTTAATTTTTGAGGAAAGAATGAATATTTTTCCTTGAAATTTTCAGGAACCTTAGGTGAAATTGCGAACAAAATTATCTGAAAAGCTTGGAGGAAAATATTCAGAAGTTTACCAGGAAATTCGTGTTTTATCCAAGGAAAGGTGGCAACGCCTGAAGGTTCATACACCGTTCTTCCTTAGCGTGGCAGTGTACTTGAATAAATTAATAACAAAATTAATATAAAAAAAATAAAACATAGCGATTGATTTACTGCCTTTTCCCTCTTGGTCCCAGAAATGCATGGACTCCAGACTCAATCCGACATCATAGCAATTCGCGGGAGTTGAGTGTTCCGATTTTCCAGTCTTTTTTCCCCTGCGGGTCGATTCTTGAATCGTTATCGAATAACCTTGATCGATATATAGCATCGCCAAGATAGGGATTTATCCATCAAGTTCATTCGATATCGATTCAAGAGTCGACCCGCTGGTCTTGGTTGGGCCGTTGATGGTTACGCTAAAAACCTATCATAACTTATCCTCCCTCGATCGTCGGATGGTGGCGGTAACGAACACTCGACGGACTGTTAATTGAAACTCGGCTGATTGATGGCTGATTGTTGATGACTGGTGGCCGCAACTGATTACCAATGCCTCATTGCACGTTTTCTTCTTTGCAATAGTTATCTGTTTACGGCTTTTTTTCTCAAGTTTTTTACTAGAGTACCTATATAGCGAGAGTATAGACAGATGTGAAACTCCGAAAATCCATCAGGCCTTCACCGATGCCTCCGCGAATAAAGTTAGGGCCCAGAAATGCAGCCAACCTATGAACTTCAATTATCCAGAACGATTTATTAATACAATTCTTACGAACCATCGTTTATAAAGCACGTATTTGACTTAGTTTTTGCAAAAATTTATTCATTTTCGTGGAAGAACGCTCATTTATGTACTTTCCTAGCCATCTTCGTAAGAATTAGAATCTACCGACTGGCAGTGAAATTTAGTGCGTCAGAAGTTGGTTAGAAGGGTGGCTGCACTTTTGGGCCCTAAGCCCTCCATGGAGCGATTTGTCCATACTCTCGCTATACAGGTACTCTAGTTTTTTACCCTCCAATTTCTGTTTTTGAGCGTCGGGCCCCAGTCGCGTGGAATCAGTGGAGTGGCGTGCTTTGCGATATATCGATTGATCTGACATTTAAAACTATGGCAAAGGATCGATTAACAGGGTGTTCGCGACGAAAAAATTAATAATCGACTCTTCACCATAGTTTCAAATGGGGATTTATCGATAATCGACCATTTACGCCTCGCCACTGCATGGAATATGATGGTTCCTACCGCGAAGAAAATTTTATATTTCTGTCGATCGCTTATCAGAAGTGTCCTAATTTTCACATTTTGTTTCAAACAGAAAGCTAAGCAACACTGAGACATAAAATTTTGTGAGTGCTCTTCATAATTTAGGGTACCTAAGTCCTTAAAAATTTGGAATGAAGGCATTAAACAATTAGATTATCCGGTGAAAAAGTATGTAATAGCAATATTATTTCATTGCATGAAATTGTAAAATTATTTAAATAATTTTCGTTGCAGCGGCAAGAGGGGGAAGAGGGGTTCTTGGCGCGGGGGGTCGTTGGGCAAGGCTTAATAGAGCAGATCTGTTGAAGGGTTTTTCAGTGTCCCATGCTACCATTCGTGCCAGGTATAGATTGCCAAAGATGTTCTTACGCATTCATCTACTTTTCTTACTCTGCGTTTACGTCTCCAAAGTTATACACGTTCGAAAAAGCGTTAGTGATGAATGATCATACCGATACCTTTTACCTATGAGAATTTATATGGCGTATAGTTGCTCCTAGATCTACAAATACTTTAATCAGAATCTTTGTAGCTTCGCACTTAGCTTCGTGGCTCGCTACTTAGTAGGCTTGCGTGTAGGGGCCTTTCGACCTAGCATTGAATACTCAACACCCAATTCGATTCACCTCAATTTGACTAGTGCCTGTAAAGGGAAAGTTTGGCCATTCATATATTTTTAGTACAGGAAATATGTACCACTTGTCCACAGGTCCATGAATGGTAGTCTGTCATTAAGCCCTTTACAACCGTAGGTAAATAAATGTTCCTGGTGGTTGATAGTCTTTAGAAAATGTACGCCAACCATCTCACGAACAAAACTCAAGGTGTATCTTTACATGCCCTATCTCTCCATGGAATTCGTGACTTTCTTGGAACGCGATAATGTCATGAGAACCTAAAATTGACTCTTATTTTTTGGGTTTTTTTTTTTTTGGAGTAAGATAATTACATTTTTTGTTAGATAGTTTTCTATTATTTATTTAAATCTGCCTGGGAAGGACTTCAACGATTGTTAGAAGTCACGATTCGGTTTGTTTACTTATGGTATTAAAAGCACCATATTTGCCTATTTTTCGCGATAAAACTAACGGCTTTTCCACAAATTCCGCAGGAGATCACTACAATCTCTAAAAGTTCCTTCATTTTGTCGGGTATGCAGTCCCGACTTCAGGATGCGAAACTATAATGTACCGAGGTAGTAGCGGACTTCTGACGCAGCCCTTACTTCAGCTACTCGGCTGCCGATCATCGCAATCATTCTAAGCTCCTGCATCTGGTTGAGTATGCAATTTGATTCATTATATATTTAAAGTATTTACTCCAAGTCCAAGTGAACGTCCACGGCCACCGACGTCCGTCTTTAAATGGATGTGGGAAGCTTGATTTTATTACCATATGTTTACAATACGAACAAACTCAGATGTCGCATCGATGACAGTTGAAGCCCACTGGATTGGCCATTGGTGTGATTTCGGGTCATCGATGACACGTCAGTTTGTCCGTGATTGACAGTGTACGAGAGCCTCACAAGTGTTCCCCCACAATGCATCGCTGTAGCGGAGGCGGTCCGTTTCCATATTCTTTCAACTATGCTGACCAATATAACCGTGGTCACTTATCAATATCTTGGTTAATATCTCAAGGTCACGGGCTTGATAAAACCGAAAATGATGTCGCATTACACCATTTTCGTCATTTTTTAAGTTTTGTGTATGTATTGTCTACACGATCTTGAGATAGTGAGAAAAATATTAATAGTCTAATTGGACCGCGTTAAACAGAAAGGAACCAAGCCACATCAGATATTGCCAAATTTAATCGGCTAATTAAATTTTTTACATGAAAACAGTTGTACGGATTTTCGTGCAAATTTCAGTGAATTTTCTCCATAGTACGAAGCAAATTCCTTAACATTTTCAAAGGGATCCGCACAAACGTTTTCTCGTAAAAAATTAAATTGCCCGGTTAAAATTGGCAATAGCTGATGTGGCTTGGTTCCTTTCTGTTAAACGCGGTCCAATTGTAGTCTAATAGACTAATGGCATCCGAACAATATATGCGTAATCAAAGATCGATGAGCAGGGTGTTCGCAACGAATCGATTCCTTGCCATAGCTTCAAATGAGGGAATATCGACAGTCGATCATTCACGCCTCGAGTCCCGATACGATGGCAAACCGGACAATTTCCCCATTTCCCAATGGTATGAAACATAATTAGGTATGTTATTTGCAATGCAGGTGGGTTGATTAACTGTTTGATTATAATGATCAATTGCAAACTACACTATACCAAATTGGCGTATAAAAGTGTAATTTTCCAAGTCAAATAGGTACGCACGTATAGAAAAAAAAAACAACTCGAGGTGATGAAGTGCCTCTGAAAAATACGGTTCTCTACTTTTTATTCTCCAAAGTCACTGCAGCTTCATTAAGAGCTTGTTTCAGGTCCTCAATCAAATCGTTGACATTTTCGAGACCGACGGATAAACGAATGAGAGTGTCTGTGATACCAACGGCAAGTTGTTCATCCAGAGGCATTGCTGCATGCGTCATTCGAGCTCTTGAGGGCCATGAAAAAAACAAACAAAGAAATATTTACTTCCTCCAAAAGCCTTTTAGGCTGTTGGCACTCCTTCATTTCCTCTAACCCCACCTATTGCCACCCTTCCACTGGACGTCCCCTTCGCCTCCGAGGAGGAGGGACCCCCTCAAGCATCTCCCTAAAGGGCCTTGATAGGATAGGAGGCTCTGGCGGCTGGGCGTCGCAGAGCGTCAAAGAGCGCTATAAAAGCGACTAACTTGTATGTAGAAATATTTACTGCCTGCGATGCTCTAGGTTTCTGTATAACTGTCCTGTATTTAGACTGATAGATGCTCTGCTATCAATCAATTACTTTCCCTTGTTGGTAAGAGACCAGATTTTTTTTCTATCAGTGGACAAGGCGCATAAATGCAGTTTTTGAACAATTGAAATATTTATGATTTGAAGTAAAACTAGTGTGAACGCATTTATTCTGTGAAAAATTCGCTCCAAAATTCCAATTTTTAAACATCAAAAAGTGAGTTTAAACTCCCTTTCCGCCATATAGGCTCCGTGTAATTTTGAAACACGTATTTCTTAAAATAGCAGAAACTGCTCTTATGAACCTTGGTCCTCCAATCCCCTCAAATGCAGACTTTTGCTCTCTGATGAATGATCGAGCAAGTAAAAACTAGTTTCATACAACTTGCACAGTGGCGTGGCGCGCTTTGCGACATGTCGATTGATTGGTCATTTAAACCTATGGAAAAGGATCGATAAACAGGGTGTTCGCAGCGAACACCTTAATAATCGATTCTTTACCATTGGTTTTAATGGCAAAACAATCGATACATCGCAATTCACGCCACGCCACTGAACTTGCACTAAAGTGACGGTAAAGCTCCTAAACCAAGTATTTAATTTGGACGTATTTCTGCCAAACGGAACTATGTGCATTAAGCCATGAGCCCCGAGACCCATAAGAATATATGTGTTACAGGGCTCTCGTCATAATGCACATAGTTCCGTTTGATAGAAATATGTTCATTTGCGGTGATTAAAAATCTCCGCTCCTGTTTTATCTCCTTCATAACAAAGCAACATTATTCCTCAAAGATTTGTCAGAATTTTTCTCGCACAGGCACAGAGAATATAAATCGTGGAAGTTTTTTTAACAGTGGCGTTAAGTCGTTTTTCAAGCCAAAATCGAAATTTTATTTCGATTTATCGCGATTTTTTTATCGGTGATATTTATTGCGCCGTAGACAAAATCGCGATTTTATTGAAAATGTATGGGATAAAATCGCAATTTCTCGCAATTTTTTATCACATAATATCGCAATAAATTGACGTCGATAAAATCGCGATACATTTTCCGATCAAATCGCAACTTATCACGATCACCGCTACTTGATATAATTTACAGAACCACTATACTACTACTCTGCCATGCTAAAGAAGAACACCGTATAAGCCTTCAGGCGCTGCCAAGTTTCCTTCGATAAAAACCGAATTTACTAAGAAAAGTGTGAATATTCTTTTCAACAATTTCGTACGCAATTTGACCTAGAATATCTGAAGATTTCAAAGAAAAACTTGCATTATTGTCGTCAAAAATACATGTTTTATCAAGGGAATTTTGGCAACTCTCGAATGTTCATACGGCGTTCTTCCTTAGCGTGACAGTACTATACCTATACGATGTAACTTACGGAAGATCAACTAAACTTTCGTAACCACCGAGACTGATCGCAAGTGAAAAAAGTTTTAAAGATGAGAAGAAGACTTTACTCTGCTCAAAAGAACCTCGGATGTAGAATGATAACATCCCACTACATCCACTCCACTGTCTTAGGGCAAGAGCGTGATCCGGATGAGAGGGTAAACCTACACAGTAAGAATTATTTTAGCAACAATAATAAAACCACATATTGCTCTTAAAGTAATATTCCTTGAATATTTCTATGGCAAATTATGAGGGGCTTGGAGGACAAAGGTACATAAGTGCAGATTTTCCTATTTCCATGAATGCGTGTTTCAAGTTTCGAAATTACACGAATCCTTATGGCGAAAAGAAAGTTCCTCCTGACTTTTTGATGCTTAAAAATTAGAATTTGGGACCGAATTTCTTACAATATATGCACCAAGATCAGTATCACTTGAATGATTAATATCTCAATTTTTTCAAAAACTGCAATTGTGCGCCTTGTTCTCTAAGCCCATCAATGTTCCGCGAGACATGAATATATTTCTGCTCCAAATGTATTTGATAATTATATTTCTAACATAATTTGGGAGTTTCTGAAAATTCAAACTAAAAAAATGTGTGAATTGTTTGTGGTGTTATGACTTTTTTTCCTCTTTAGTGAAGAACAAGAGAGTCTTGTTTCTGGAAATGTTTGCAGAATCTTCTTGTAAGAGGAGAAAACGGTTCTCGCTTAAGGTGATTCGTCAAGCTAGAGTGACGCGGTCAAACTGAGATGCGATTTATCGCATCGATTAGGTCAAAATTCTCGGCAGCTTTTGAATTTTTAATAAAAAAAAAGGGGGACGATAGCCCCTGCGCATAAGCCTAACGTATCAATTTAAACCCAAAAATCGGCAAAATTCAGAGAAATGAATGCGGAATAGTGTTTGGAAAAAACCTCGCATTCGATACAGAAATCGATTTCTGTATTTTTGATTCGAGATTTTGACCTAATCGATGTGATATATCGCATGCCAGTTCGACCACGTCACTTATGCTTGACGAATCACCTTATAAGGATGCATGGTAACTGATCATGGGCTTTTACGGTTTGTAACGGTAGCAACCCCGTGCATCTCGATTTTTGGCGGTTGTGAGTTAATTGCAGAAATGAAGTGCAGTAGATGCCTTTTATCTGCTATCAAAATATTTCAGTCGAAAAAAATCTAGAGGTCACCTAAAAGCGTAGAAATCAAAACACGTATCTCGGAGTTAATTCCTATAACACGTATCTCACGTATCAATGAAAGTATACTTAATTCAGAGGATATCGACGGTGAAACTACCAAACCACGTATCTCGGTTTGCGACGTCGCAGACTTCCTGTCATACTTTATTTTTTAAATGAAAAACTACTTAACATCCAGTCTTGAAAATTTCTGTGATTTTTCCTCTTTGTGCGGAGAAAATTCCGTGAAAATTTCAAGGAATGATATTGATTTGGTCTACTTCAAAAAAATAAAATGTGTGCGTAGATTTTTAAACACCGCAAACGAGATTCGTAGTTTGGTAGTTTCACCGTCGATATTCTGTCGAGGCATGATGTACCTGGATGCAGTACTTTAATAACCATTGGATGCGTTTCAAGGAATTGTCCTACGGCCAGTCCGTTCGTCATATGTTCGCGCATTCTGACCTGAAGGGTCTTTAAACTTCGGGTGACTAGAAAGCAATCAAATGGAGAGGGCACAGCTCCGCATGCTGAAAAATTACAAAAATTGAATTAAAAACTCTGTAGGTAGAATATTTTGAAACAAATTGAAAGCCTCAAACCCAAAATCGTGTATTGATTTGTTGAATGAGGTTGAGAACCTGGAGACTACATAGTTTTGGTTTCAATTTTGGATAGTCTAAGAAACTTGCTGGAAAATCTGTATGGTGCTCTCCCCAAGCGGTGGATCCACCTCCCCCCCCCCTTTCTTTTTTGCTGGAGGACAAAGATAAAACCAGTTGTTCTATAGATTGTGCTCAAATTCTCAAAGTCACCAATACTTAACTTTAAAAACATGAGAACGAATTAATAGTTTCTGCCTTTAAAAAATTGAACTCAACCTATTGGTGCATTTCTCAGGACAAGTATAGGGTACTTGTCTAAGATCTGTAAACTTATCTTTTTGTTAATCATTTTTAAACTACTAATCTCGTGAAACTTGCTGAAAATCCTGGAGGAGTCAACCTGGCCACGACATTTTCAAAATGCAGTATCTCGGTCAAATTTTGAGTTACAGGGCTCATTTTGGTCTTGTTTGATACAAAATTACTAGGACTAAAACCTCACACAAACTGCATCTTCATAGGTAGCTGCTTTCTATCGCATTATGAGGGTAAAGGGGCAGTACTCTTGGGACAGCCTTTGTATCAATCACACCCAACAATTAATGATTTCAAAACATGCTTAAACATCTCGCTTCTAATTTCTTGGAGTTGCTCATTTACAAAAGTCTGAAACCTCTGATCTCTGGTTGAGGAATTGTTAGATTATTACCTCCACATTTATCAGCCTAGCTTCCTTCTTACATGACTCTGTGCTTTCTCAAGCTGGTTGACCAACTTCCTTCTTCTTCTTTTCCTTGTTTTGGGAAGATATTTTCCCATTAATTGAGTTGAGTTTTTCAAAAATCAGCACCGAAAGCTTTTGATATTTGCTCACTTCCAGTTGATAATCATCTTAGATAAAAAGTAACCGTCCATACTCAGATAGGAAACTTACCATTTTGAACGAACTGAATTCTGCTATTAATTGTTCCATTGTTTGTTATAGTTGCACCCATAACCACATCCGAGTGACCATTTAAATATTTTGTTAGAGAATGAACAGAAATATCCGCTCCCAGTTCCAAAGGCCTCTGAAAGTTTTCAAATAACAATTTGATCACTACACAAAGAAGGGGCTGGGTGGAAGTGTTTCACGAAGGAGGTCCAATGGTGGTCACGCACAAAAAAAAGACAACGTCGTTTCCCTAGAATCTGTGTACCTCTTCCTCTTCGGTCACTCCTTCTCCTCCTCTTGTTCTTTTACTTTTTTCTCTCTTTATTAGAAACCTTGTAAAATTAAAGATAACCTGTTGTCATAAAGACTCAGTAATAGACAAAAGTAAGGCACACTTGATCCCGAATTGGGTATTGTTAGCCGACTGATTCCCCTTAACCTCCTCCACGTGAAACAGAAAAAAACAAAACAAAACAAAAAACTGTGTATTGTGCATAAACTTGGTTCAAATATGAGTATTACGGAAATGTCGAAATAAAATATAAAAAATCATCCTTGATCTAACTAAGTCTAACTAACTAAGTCGATGCTCAGTGGGCAAAAAATCCGAGGTAGCGTTGGAAGAATCAAAATTTAATTGGGGGGGGGGGGGGAGTGAAATGGATACTTTACTGACAAATGTCCGTTGAACGCAAATCATCTAGATATATCTCTTTTTATCATCTAAATTCAATTAAAATGATAAGATTAATCGACTGTTGGACGCACTGACTTGGGTCCCCGTGGATGGAGTGCTCTCATATTTGAATGTGCCCTGTTCCGTCACAAGTTGATGAGCACGTGCAGATATGATTTTTTTATGATTATATTTATGATATTTATGATTATATTTATTTAGGTATAATAACTACTTCGAATTCTAACTTCGAACGGATGTCTCTGCTTACTATGTTGGCGTGGTGGCGTCCCCAATATGCGCACAAAATCGCCTTCACTGTGCATAGGTAGGCAATTTCTCGACTTAGGAGTACATAGATTTGTATCCTGTTTTGCTGTGCATTTGTCCATCATTTTCATAATCCTTGATCTCCATCCTCCATCGCGCCGATTCGACCGACTCACGGATTTGTCGGTGATCGATTCACAGCTTTGTCGATCGAATCACAGTTTAGTCGATCGAATCACGTCGATCGGTTCACGTCTTTAGATTTTGATCGATTCATGTCGATCGAATCTATACCCTCCGTCTAAAAGTGCTATTGTGAACTTGTTGCACGAAAGTAAAATGAAAATTGATGACGGTTACCTGAAAGAATGATGTTTGAAACGTATTGTCCACCACAATGATGATTTTTTCATTCCGATCCTTTACAACTTTCGAAATTGTAGGAACATCTACCACGTCCATCATGGGATTTGTTGGATTCTCTAACCATAGAAGCTGTGGATATGGAACAAAAATTGATTACCTAAAGGGAAAGATAGACTCAAAGTGACATCACAAGATCTTTTTCGTGCACATCCCTAGTGGCAGAACAAATTTGTGTTTTTCTAAAAAAAAATATTTAAAAAAACATATCTGTTATCTAAATGGTAGTTTTATATAAAAAACGTGTAACGCTTATATGAAAAAAAATCAAAGTTCAGACCTGACCGTAATATAAAAAATGACGAAAGCTAGATAAGGTAATTTTTTATGGACAATTTTTTTTATATAACGCATGCATACGAAAGTGTTAAAAGTGAACATTTTTATGTAACTATCATGTATAAAAAAGTCATCATTTTTGTGAGCTTTTCGCGAGTCATAAGATTTTTTAATATTTTTGCGAAAAGCTCACGAAAATTATGACTTTTTTATAATGGTTACATAAAAATGTTCACTTTTAACACTTTCGTATGCATGCGTTTTATAAAAAAAATTAACTTTCGTACATAATCTTTATATTTTCCTTCTATGGTTCTGCTATTAGGGATATATGTGTTATGAATAATACATGTTAATAGTGCTTGTCATTGGTTTCCTCCACTTCTATACTTCATCAATCAGTGATACTAATGCACACATTTTTCTTGCTTGCTCGATCTAAAGCATGGATGCCTTAGCTAGAGGAGACCAAGATAGTTATGCACTACCACGGTCGATAATGTCACATGATGTGTTTTTCGATGGACAATATAGCACAATCTGGACCCAACTCTAACAATAAGACTAATACAACTGACCCGTTGTTTTCAATTTTGCACCCCTAAAATGTAACATTCACCACAAAAATAGGCCTTAACATGTCAGCCCTCTGAGAAGTTTGAGACCCTGCCTGGCATTATTTGAGTTGAGTGTTTGGTGCTTCAGGAATCTTTTACTTGGTCAATTCGTGTTGCTTAAATATCTCCAATTCTATGGCGCTTTTTTGTAATGAAGTACTCCTGGAACTAACTCATATTAACCTCAGGAGGGGCAAAACCCGCCACATTTTCATTGAATTGTTACTTTGGATTAACCTCAACATGGATTAAGGCCACTTTTTAAAAAATTCCCAAAGGAGGCGGCTCTCTACGGTGAGAGGTATAAAATACCTCCAGGTCCCTTGCATGGTGGGTGAGATTCAGGAAAGACCAAATTTCCGGGAAAATGCTCAAATTACATGAGTTGACTCAGGCAGGATAGGAGGCTATGGCAGATAGGTATGATATCGTGGAGCGCTGGAGAGAACTAAAAACGACTTGCGTGTACTTATGTGCCTCCGTATTTGAAAAAGACTTAAAAAAGAGTAATGAAGGGTGGAGGGGTTTGTAGGATTAGAAGCATAAGTGCAGTTTTGTGAAAAACATTCTTGAACTGTCCCTAGTTTTTCATTTTTAAGTCAATTTTCTCGTGTTTATAAAAAGTTTTAGCTCTTAAAATGGAAAGGATGCAATCTTTTGACTGGAAGAAAAAATTTCAAGATTACCGGACTTTTCAGGCTTGGAAAAAATTCTCTACTTTTCTAAGAGTTTCCTTTGACGTTTGATTGAATTTGTCACCCTGTTGAACTATGTCGACTAATTACCTTTGTGTTGCTTTTGAGGGTATCGAGTAAAATATTCATGTCTGAGACGTCGACAAAGGAAATTTCAATACCAGACCTAGGCGCAACTTCGCTAAAGTACCTGAAGTTTCCACCGTACACACTTTTTATGCAGATAACATGATCGCCTGCATTTAAAAGTGCATTCACAATGGAACTTGTAGCTCCTAAGCCTGAAGAAAAACAGCTGCAGAACAATCCACCTTCCAAAGCTGCGAGACATTTCTCCAGCATTTCTCTCGATGGGTTGTTGCTCCTTCCATAATCGTAACCCTGCCACAAAAATTAAAATTCAGGAAAACGCCCGTAGAAAGTTTCATAAACTTAGCACCCATAGACTGACATGGAGAGCTTACGATGATATTGCCTATCGACGGTGAAAGTCGGCAATCACATAACTCGGTTTGCGACGTCGCAGACTTCCTGTCATACTTTATTTTTTAAACGGAAAACTACTCAACGGTAATTCTTTAAAACTTCCGTGATTTTTCTTCTATGTGCGAGGAAAATTCTGCAAAAACTTCAAGGAATAATGTCCATTTGTTCTCCTTTAAAAAAATAACATAGTTGCGGAGATTTTCAGACACCGCAAACGAGTTATGTGATTGCCGACTTGCACCGTCGCTATGTTGCACTCCATCGGCGGAATCGCCCGCAAGGTAACTATTTTGCCTCATTCCCAAGTAGCGGTGATCAGGATAAAATGCAATTTGATGTAGAATGTATCACAATTATTTAGACGTCGATTTATTGCAATAACATCGGATAGAAAGTTGCGCTGAATTGCGATTTCATCGCATTAATTTGCAATGAAATCGCGATATAATTGATCAGAAAATTGTGATAAATTGAAATAAAATTTCGATTTTCATCAAACACGATTTTGAAGAGATAAAATTGCGACAAGATTGAGGATGATCGCTCAGATGTTGATGATCCTAGCGATTTCATCGCCAAAAAATCGGGGGGAAATCGCAACATAATTTCAAAATATTTTTCCTGTGAAAAATTCTACATATGGGTTCGCGGACCAGCCGGTCAAAATTGTAGAGCTTCCCGCTTTACAAAGAGTAGACAGAGTTGATTACGGCGCCATGATACAACTGTTCGTGTTCAACGGTTGTGCGCGTTGCATTTTCAAAAATTGAAGGCGCTACCGCTTTTTCCACCTCTCCGGAAATGCATGGGGGCTGTCTCTCGTTATCACACTCGAAAAACAGAAAACCGAGATAGGGAAATTATCTTCATCTCAATCCTTTTAATACAAATAAGTTGCCGCGCTCTGATTGGTCGCTGAATTTCAGGCCTTCGTCCATTTTCTCATTTCCGATTTTTGAATAAGTTCTGAGCAACTTGGAAGGTTATTTTTGCCGAGGATTACCTCTTGTTAATTTGTTTCGTTCATCTCCCCTCGATGATACAAAATAATTTCTATTGATCGAATTCGTTCACCCGGATATCAGGAATCAAGTTTTTAAAAAAACTTCACGAAAAAACAAAAGAATTACACGTCAACAGACCAGTAATTAATTTTACACAAACAAACATTCTCACTTTTACAAAACTCTCAGACGTACTACAATTAATTTTAAATGCAATACAACCGACAAATATCTCCCACTGATCAATCTCCTACGAATATTTCGCGAGGGTTTCAATGCAACTTGGGTAAAAGTCCCAAAATAAAATCCTAGTATTCAATAAAAAAAAAAAAAAAAAAAAAAAAAAAAAAAAAAAAAAAAAACATAACAGATTATAATTTTACAAATTATTTTGTTTTTAGTTTATCTTAGGAGTTTTTTCATACAAATTTAAGATTATTTTTTTCTTATTTTTTTTTACAAACCTGATTGTAAATCATGGTGATGAATGCAGAATATATGGACTGCGTTTAGCAGAGAGGAACCAAGCCACATGAACCATTGCCAAATTTAACTAGACAATTTAATTTTTTACGAAAGAAGGAACTTTTATGCGGATTCCTTTGTGAATTTTCAGGAATTTGCCTCGAACCATGCAGAAAATTCACTGAAAGTTGCACGAATATCAGTACGACCATTCTCATGTAAAAAATTTAATTTTCTAATTAAATTTGGCAATAGTGGCTAATGTGGGTTTGGTTCCTTTCTGCTTAACGCGATCTATATTAAACAGCTTTGCTTTATTACGAAATCTTGGGGGTAAATGGGGAGAAAGTAGATAGAGGACTTAGACAATTTATTTTCTTTGGAAAAATGATAACTGTCCCGAAAAGTATTTCTTTCAGTTGAAACAGAGTGAAATCCAATTTATGTAGACTAGTCTGACCGCATCACTTTGAGAAAGCCTTTATATGAAATGTACAAAAAATCCTTACCTTGTCCTGTCCTGGTCCTAATTGCTTGAAAGTTGTTGAGAGAACAATAGGTGGGACTATTTCATTGTTAGTCCACTGTTCTGGTTTGGCACCTGTATGGATGGCTTTTGTTGCAAAGCTTGGATCAATAGCATATTTATATTGAGCCATGCCGCACGTCATTCAAGAGTCTATTATTGACTGAAAAATAATATGAAGACAATAAAAACCTGAATATGAAAATTAAAAGTTGATCTTAGATGACACAATAATGTTACCTAGTGGAGTTAGTGTGACAGCCAATAGTGCAAATTATTACCTGGTTTTTGAGTAGCTGGGAAATGGGCGGTAACATTGAAATGAGGGGTTTGACGGAAAAAGCGCATAAGTACCGTTTTCGAAAAAATTGAGATATTAATGATTTCAAGTGAAACTATAGTCTTAATGCATATTCTGTGACAAATTTGCTCCCAAATTCCAATTTTCAATCATCAAAAAGTAAGTTTGAACTTTCATTCCGACATAAGGACCCATGTACTTAATTTCGAAACTTCAAACACGTAAGTATTTCTCGGAATAGCAAAAACCGCTTTTATGTGTGCCTTGTCCTCCAAACCCCGCAAATTTCCATGTGGGTTTCATAAAAACTAGGTTGCATCACGAATTTTTCACCTTAACTCTATAATAATGTGTAAAAAAACAAATTAAGGTAACAGGTAGGTACCTACTGTAAGTCCATTGATCTTTTGTTTTTATTTACGAGATTGAGTAATGATTAAATATCATGGCAAAGCTACCAAATACTTAAGTTATAAATCGCAGGGACGGACCTTTGGCGCGAACTTAAAGCAAAAAGTGCAGCTTCCGCCAGTAGAGGTTTTGCGTCACTTCACAGCTTTGTCGGCGCAGCAGGATATCCTCAGTAAGCGCATTCACATGTTCGCCTTCACTATGCAAGTACAGGCAATTTCTCGACTTAGGAGTACGTTGATTTCTATCCTTTTTCGTCGCACTTCCCAAGGAGCAGTGATCGCCATAAGTTGCGATTTGATCGGAGAGTATATCGCAATTTTATCGACGTCAATTTATTGCAATGTTATCAGATAAAAAATTGCTAAAAGTTGCGACGATTTCATCGCATGAATGTAAAATAAAATCGCTAATTTATCGAAAACGATTTATCGCAATATTACAGAACTAGATGCAAATCAACGTGACCCTGAGTCGAGAAATTGCCTACCAATGCACAGTGAAGGCGAACACGTGAATGTACTGAGAACGCCACGCCAACGCAGCATTGAATTGTGTCCCAACATGACGGTACCAAATTCAACGTGGAAATGTTTTCAATCACTGTTATTTAAGATGAATTATGACGATTAATTGAGAAATTAAGATTTAATTTCAAATTTTATTACCGTACCAAGGACCATAATACGAGTATTTGTTATCAAAGATTAAACTTCGAGAAAATTTTGAATGCTTAAAGACTTAGATAATTAAAACACAACAAACAATCTAGCTACATTGAAATGCTTACCTACTGCATTTTTCAGAAAAAATCGTGAATAATCAAAGCACCAGATTCGTAACCAGGATAGATAGGTACCTAATATGAAATTTAACTTACGAAGTTTACGAAGACCCGATCGTATGGAGAAAACAGCAGAAGCTGACTATAACACCTCCAAGAAAGGCCTCCTCAGTATTAGGTATTCCCTTTCAGTGCCTCGCAAAAATTATCCATGGGTAGGAGGAGATTCAATGCATAGATTGCAGATGGATTACAAGATGTGTCATGAACCAATCGCCCTTAATTATGTCATTGTAATTGTGATTAGGTTTATGAGTTTAAAGTGATTCGATGGAGGCTATGAGTCAGAACGACATACGATATATCGCATCGACTAGTTCCATTTTCTCAGCTACTTGTCATTTTTCTCGAATTTTGAGATCGCAATTCTGTTGTCAGGGGACTAAAGAATTCTTTTGCCGATTTTGACAAACAAATTCAACGTAATAAAGGCGTGGCTTTTTTAGATGAAAAATATCGCATTCAATACTGATATCGAAACTGCACTCGAATGCGAGATTTTCTCTCCAAAAAAACCACGCCTACGTATAATATGGGGAGGCCTAGGTAGGTTGAATTTTTCAGTCTCCCGACACCAAAATTGCGATCTCAAAATTCGATAAAAATGACGAGTAGCTGAAAAAATGGAACTAATCTATACGATACATCGCATGTCGTTTTGACACAAAATATGGCGTCCATCGAATCACCTTAACAAACATAAAGAGCCGAAATGCCGAGATTTGCGTTTTTGGCACTAAGAATCGAAACCTCATCAAGAGATACGCATTTTTGCAATTAGTGTTTTAAACTTGTTGGTGGATTTGGATCATTTAAAGACCGAAAAAAGGGTTTCACACTTACAATTCCTTAGCAGATAAGATTTAGATGGTCATCGATGCTCCATCCATCCATCCATGCTTTACGCTTTCCTAATGGACCAGTGGCCAATGTACCTTTTCTTCAATTTTGATTATTCACAGTTAATCAAAGAAAGCTCATTTTATCCGAGCGAAACTTTTTAAATTAACAACCGCTTTAGAGTAAGTTACGATCTTGTAAACGGGGACTCTTTCAGTTTCGCTTTAGAATACGATGACCGAACCTAGGAACTTAAAAAACGCTATCTGATCCAGCCGCCTGCGCTCTCTTCATTGAAAAAAGACGGACACGCCAAAAACAATCTAATTAGTTTTTTAAAATAATATGCCTCGGCTTTTTTCGAATGTGCGGCTCGATTTCAACCCAAAATTATGAACTTTTTTGTAAACTTCTTTGTGCAAGGCCACGCACAATGGATACAAAAGAGCGCTATCGAAACAATCCAGATACTTACTGCAAAATTCTGATACCACTATACGTGCGCCAGGGCAGTCATTTTGCATACCCGGCATTTTGAAGGCGAATCATTGACTTCCTGATCAAAAACAAACACTGGTCAAAAACGAGCTTTTCTGACCACTTTTTGACTCTTTCTCTGGAGCGTTTTCAGCGACTAGCTGGAAGCGAGGGACTCGCGGAGCTTTACCGACTAAAAAATCGCACTCAGCGTGTCCATTTCAAGCGAGCTTACTTGGTTCCGACCCTATCGGCGAACTTTTGATTTTCATGCTAAAAATATAGTCCATGTAACCCCTGTCGATTTTTCTCGATTTGGGACTGAGAAAAAAATTTCGAGATTTCAGTCGCATTCTTCGTTGTTGGAGGCGTGGAATCGATTCCGCACGGTCTCGACTCTCAGCGAGGCTTCCAGAGCCGAGAAACAGTCAAAAACTGGTCATAAACGAGCTTTTCTGACCACTTTTTGACACTTTCTCTAGAGTGTTTTCAGCGGATTGCTCGAAGCGAGGGACTGACAGAGCTTTTCCGAATCAAAAATCGCATCCAGCGGATCGATTCCAAGCGAGCTTATCTGGTTTCGGCCCAATCGGCGAAATTTAGATTTTGATGCTAAAAATTTATTCGTTGTAACCCCAGTCGATTTTTTTTTATTTTGGACTGATAAAACAATTTCGAGATTTCAGTTTCATCCTTCGTTGTTGGAGGCGTGAAATCGATTTCGCACAGTCCCGAGACTCAACGAGTCGTCATGACCCAAGAAACAGTCAAAAACTGGTCAAAAACGAGCTTTTCTGACCACTTTTTGAATCTTACTCTGGAGCGTTTTCAGCGGATAGCTCGAAGCGAGGGACTCGCGAAGCTTTTCCGAATGAAAAATCCCACTCAGCGGGTTAATTTCAAGCGAGCTTACTTGGTGTCGGCCCGGTGGCAAACTTTCGATTTTGACGCTAAAAATTTAGTCCTTGTAACCCCTATTGATATTTCTCGTTTTTTGACTGAGAGAAAAATTTCGAGATTTCAGTCGCATCCTACGTAGTTGAAGGCTTGGAATCGATTCCGCACGGTCCCGACTCTCGGCGAGGCTTCCTGAGCCGAAAAACAGTCAAAAACTGGTCAAAAACTGGCTTTCCTGACCACTTTTTGCCTGTTTCTCTGGAGCAATTTCAGTGGATAGCTTGAAGCGAGGGATTGACAGAGCTTTTCCGACTCGAAAATCGCAATCAGCGGGTCAATTCCAAGCGAACTTATTAGGTTCCAAACCCGATCCGCGAAATTTCGAATTTGACCCGAAAAATTTAGTCCATGTAACCCCTGTCGATTTTTCTCGATTTGGGACTGAGAAAAAAATTTCCAGATTTCAGTCGCATCCTACCTAGTTGGAGGCTTAGAATCGATTCCGCACGGTCCCGACTCTCGGCGAGGCTTCCTGAGCCGAGAAACAGTCAAAAACTGGTCAAAAACTGGCTTTTCTGACCAATTTTTGACTCTTTCTCTGGAGCGTTTTCACCGGGTAGCTCGAAGCGAGGGACTGACGGAGCTTTTCTGACTGGACAATTTCCCTCAGTGGGTCATTTCCAAGCGGGCTTACTCGGTTTTGGCCCGATCGGCGAACTTTCGATTTTGACCCGAAAAATTTAGTCCATGTAACCCCTGTCGATTTTCTCTCGATTTGGGACTCGAGAAACAGAAATTTCCAGATTTCAGTCGCATCCTACCTAGTTGGAGGCGTAGAATCGATTCCTCACGGTCCCGACTCTCGACGAGGCTTCCTGAGCCGAGAAACAGGGATAAACTGGTCAAAAACGAGCTTTTTCGACGAATTTTTTGACTTTTTCTTTGAAGCGTTTTCACCGGGTAGCTCGAAGCGAGGGACTGACGGAGCTTTTCTGACTGGACAATTTCCCTCAGTGGGTCATTTCCAAGCGGGCTTACTCGGTTTTGGCCCGATCGGCGAACTTTCGATTTTGACCCGAAAAATTTAGTCCATGTAACCCCTGTCGATTTTTCTCGATTTGGGACTGAGAAAAAAATTTCCAGATTTCAGTCGCATCCTACCTAGTTGGAGGCGTAGAATCGATTCCGCACGGTCCCGACTCTCGACGAGGCTTCCTGAGCCGAGAAACAGGGATAAACTGGTCAAAAACGAGCTTTTTCGACGAATTTTTTGACTTTTTCTTTGAAGCGTTTTCACCGGGTAGCTCGAAGCGAGGGACTGACGGAGCTTTTCTGACTGGACAATTTCCCTCAGCGGGTCATTTCCAAGCGGGCTTACTCGGTTTCGGCCCGATCGGCGAACTTTCGATTTTGACCCGAAAAATTTAGTCCATGTAACCCCTGTCGATTTTTCTCGATTTTGGACTGAGAAAAAAATTTCGAGATTTCAGTCGCATCCTATGTAGTTGGAGGCGTAGTATCGATTCCGCACGGTCCCGACTCTCGGCGAGGCTTCCTGAGCCGAGAAACAGGGATAAACTGGTCAAAAACGAGCTTTTTCGAACGAATTTTTGACTTTTTCTTTGAAGCGTTTTCACCGGGTAGCTCGAAGCGAGGGACTCGCGGAGCTTTTCTGACTGGACAATTTCCCTCAGTGGGTCATTTCCAAGCGGGCTTACTCGGTTTTGGCCCGATCGGCGAACTTTCGATTTTGACGCTAAAAAAGTCTATGCAACCCCTGTCGATTTTACTCGATTTTGGACTGAGAAAAATATTTCCAGATTTCGGTCGCATTCTTTGTAGTTTGAGGCGTAGAAACGATTCCGCACGGTCCCGACTCTCGGCGAGGCTTCCTGAGCCGAGAAACAGTCAAAAACTGGTCAAAAAGGAGCTTTTCTGACCACTTTATTACTCTTTCTCTGGAGCGTTTTCAGCGGATAGCTGAAAAATTAATAGAAAAACTTTCCATTTTGTAATAAAAATATATTATCAACAAAACATTTTGATACAGATGCTTAAAAAATAAATGAACAAATAATCCTGTGTTGATGCGTGAACAACAAACCAATTCTCGTGGTACATAGACAACTATTATCAGGTTTTGATAAATTGAAAATCAACATATCCAATAGATCGATTTATTAAAAAACAATACATCAAGAACTAATTCAAAACAACAAACATTGATAGTTTTAGAGACATTTATCAGGAATTTATTACATCCCACACG
The DNA here is from genome assembly GCF_918797505.1 of Bemisia tabaci. Classification (NCBI taxonomy): domain Eukaryota; kingdom Metazoa; phylum Arthropoda; class Insecta; order Hemiptera; family Aleyrodidae; genus Bemisia; species Bemisia tabaci. The sequence goes on along the minus strand of NC_092794.1, from coordinate 3,461,922 downwards.
ACGAGAAGTTATGGGTGAGCGGCCCTGTCTTTGTTTAGGGGTTGACTTGCTTTAGTGAGCAACGGTCAATTTAAGGAGCCCAAATACCTGCATTTCAATCCTTAAACAAAACCCCGAGCCAGTCACTGACTTCACCCTCTACTTTTAATGGCCTGGACCACACTAAATTTTTAGTAAATAAAGTGACTATCAATGTTTGATTGATTGGTTGTTCTGTAAAAAAATCCTGACTCCATAGAGCAGGGCTGTCTTGACGCAATGGGACCCTCCAAAGTCTCATGACTTCCTAGACAGGTAGAAGCGTTCAGTCTCCACAATGGAAAAAAGAGAAAAAAATTGCGAAGAAAATTTTAAAAATCTGCACGGCAACTTATGTTATAAACTTAATGCATTTACACTATACAGGAACTTGGTATGATGTCACATTCAGTAAGTTCACTGTATTTTTTTTCGCTCGAAAAGAATCTTAGGAAGTAACTCCAAGGTAAAAAATTGTTATCACAGATTTTTTTCTACCCTTTATGTGAGAGGCACAATTTTTGGAACCATCTCATTTGGGAATTACCTAAGATATCAAAAACTGGATAAGCCAGAACAGTTCATCCATGATCCTATCCTTAAATGCATAGTTCTAAAAAATTTAAATTACAGGCATTGCATTTCTGAACACCCATCTATTTGAGCTTGCATGAAGAGAAAGCACCAAAAAAATTTCTGTTCACACAGAGACTTGTATGCTGATCTCTCCTTGATAATATGATTCTTTCTATACGAGCTGTGTTTTATTTTACTAAACCCATTGATACAACAATAATTCCTCTCCAGAAGATAGTATTAGGTTAGTTAGGTTCTTATCAGACCTATAAGTCTGATAAGAATTGCAAAAATGCATAAAAAAATACAATTTTGAAAAATCATAGAAAATTTGAACAAAATTGAATTAAATAAAATAAACTTCGTGCTGTGAACAAAGAAGGGAGTGTTTTCAGGATATTAAAGAATAGGTGTTCATTCTTTTGTCTTCAAAAACAAATACAACTTGTAAGTATTTTCAGATGTAGGAGGGCAACTCTAAATTTTTTGTATGTTTATTATTATGAGGTGAAATTTCCTCATTTTAAACGTTTCACTCTGAGAACTGCTGTAAATTAAAAATTAATAATTTTCAGAGGACTTCTTCATTTCTGCAAATACACACTTTAAAATCTGGAATTTCAACATTGTAAATTTTTAAGAATTTCACAACTCATGAAAATTTCATTTAGAAGTATGGCAACTGACATACAAATGAGAACAGCCTTGTACTTATTCAAAAGGAGCTGACTTATTTAGATGTTACAAAGAAAAAGCGTAATTAAATATTCAAGCGTTAAACAGCAAAATTGTATTCTGCTTTAAAAATACAGTAGTGGTATATAATCTTGAAAATTTCAAGGCCTCCAAAAGTGCTCTTCAATTTCAAAGTCAGGTTAAAATGACCTAAAGAGCAGAGGTAATCATTATTGCTTTCAGCATTACAGCAGCATTGGAAGTTAAAAATGAAAAAAAAGTTGTTGACGTTGTTGAAAAAATGTTAAAAAAGTGATAAATACATTAATATGGCACACATGAAAGAGACATGCTACAGGATCCAAAGAGCATATCTTCCAATTCTTCTGTCAGCTAGAATCTTCATTCCAACAGACTGTTCTGTTAGCTCTCTCATTTACGATGCAAGATCTTTCAACATTGTTAAGAAATGTGAGAAATTCCTCAAAATCGATAAACAGCATGAATGACTCCTGATTAGATTTAAACTTCAACCTGTCCCATTTTCTTTAAATCAGGAGAAACTTCAAAACTGCAGCCAGTAGACATGATAAGCTCGGGCACTTCAATCCCTTCTGCAATTTCTATAAGTGTAAGTCCGGATTCTTTATTCACTTCAAATACACCCTGGAGAAAGAAAAGAAGAACCAAAAGTAAAATCTCCATTGATGATAACTGTCCAAGCAAAAAAGTTCTCCTTTGAAAAAAGAAAAGTTAATGGGCCACTAGGCAAGTTTTGAGCTAGGAATTAACGTTTGTTGGTTCCTCTTCAAACTTTTACAAAGAAAACAATTCACACAACAGAGAGTTTGAAGATCAACTCCTGAACAAGGTATTAACAAATATATTTAACGTAGTTCAAATATAAATAGTTCATACAAATGACGTCAATTGTATTTTAGCCGTTGAACCAATATCAATTGTAAACGCTTTTAACTTGTTTAATAATTGATTCTTAAAGAGCTTGATGCAAAAACGGCTTTTTTCGCCCCCCCTCTGAAAGTTCTTCAGACTTTGTTTATTGATTACTCATACTTGAGCGCTTCTTTTCCCAAATTTTCAGACCCCCAAAAAATTTTGGGGGGGAGCTAGGGGGGGTGGAAGTCAAAACCTGTGAACCTCGATATCTCTTGAAGAAAGAAAGATATCGAGGTCCGGTTTGGACGAAAAATCGTCTAAAATTGCATACTTTAAGATTCTAAAGGTCAAAATCCCGATATCACAATTTTAAGTCAACATATGTGCTTTTTTCCAGTTTTTAGGTCTAGAAAATTTCTTTTAAACGAAAAATTTACAAAGATCTCAATTTTTTATTTGAACCAAAACCAGTTTTTTAAATTGTTCGTCTTTTTCCGCATCCAACGAGTGGTCCATTAAGCTGGGGAACCAAACGGTTCGGGAGTTATGATCGATTGAAGTTTCCGCTCAACGCGCGCCGACCGATTTTCGCGCGCAAAAAAGTCGAATTTGACTGTTATTAGATCAGATTGAATGTTCAAACTGAGCAAAATGCTTTATTAGGGACTCTTGAGGGTCGCTGAGTTCAGAAATTACCGATACTTCCAAATAATTTACGTTTTTAAAATTACAGCTCCGCAGCGCTATTTTAGAGGCCCACTGAGCGCCGACCGGCCGCTCAGTGGTCCTGTCCGAAGCTGCAATTTTAAAAACGTAAATTATTTGGAAGTATCGGTAATTTCTGAACTCAGCGACCCTCAAGAGTCCCTAATAAAGCATTTTGCTCAGTTTGAACATTCAATCTGATCTAATAACAGTCAAATTCGACTTTTTTGCGCGCGAAAATCGGTCGGCGCGCGTTGAGCGGAAACTTCAATCGATCATAACTCCCGAACCGTTTGGTTCCCCAGCTTAATGGACCACTCGTTGGATGCGGAAAAAGACGAACAATTTAAAAAACTGGTTTTGGTTCAAATAAAAAATTGAGATCTTTGTAAATTTTTCGTTTAAAAGAAATTTTCTAGACCTAAAAACTGGAAAAAAGCACATATGTTGACTTAAAAATGTGATATCGGGATTTTGACCTTTAGAATCTTAAAGTATGCAATTTTAGACGATTTTTCGTCCAAACCGGACCTCGATATCTTTCTTTCTTCAAGAGATATCGAGGTTCACAGGTTTTGACTTCCACCCCCCCTAGCTCCCCCCCAAAATTTTTTGGGGGTCTGAAAATTTGGGAAAAGAAGCGCTCAAGTATGAGTAATCAATAAACAAAGTCCGAAGAACTTTCAGAGGGGGGGCGAAAAAAGCCGTTTTTGCATCAAGCTCTTTCCCATTATGTGATTCATTGTTTCATGAAATTTTAAGTGGAAAAAATGCTACGTTGTGCTTAAATGCATGCCCTGTTGGGAGGCCCATTCCTGAAGATTGTTAGAAACAGAAATGGTCATAGGTTTCCCCCAAAAACATGTTTCTAAGTATACCATTTCTAAGGATAGAGATCCTTAGAAAATTATGGGTCGGTAATTCCTATTTCTGTTGGTACGTTTGTGCTAGGTACATAATTGATAATTGAAAGCTAAAATTGCAAAATTAAAATTATTTTAACTTTTCAAAAAATGTAAGAAGAAATAGGAGGACAAGAATTCTTTTTTTACCTTTTCAGTGATGATTAAATCAACAACATTTCTGCCTGTAAGAGGTAACTGACATTCACTGACAATTTTGTGGCCTCCATCCTTGGCTGTGTGTTCCATGGCCACAACAACTTTAGTATTTGGTGCTGAGACTAGATCCATAGCTCCTCCCATGCCTTTTACCATTTTTCCAGGGATCATCCAATTAGCCAGATCTCCGTATTGCGATACTTCCATAGCGCCCAAAATTGTTAAATGGATATGTCCTCTGTGTGCAGAAATAAGCGTAAAGACAAAAGGATGACTTGAAACATACTGAGAAAATAAAGTAATTCTTGAAAATACACCAAAGTTTTTAGTGGCTCCATCTGTGAGCATTCAATAAGCAGTTACAAATACGCATTTTCTCACAGAAAAATAATTTAACTTGAATTTGAGGGAATGTCCTTCCTCTTTAAAATACTAAATATATTTATGAAAGCTCATGGAAGTTTTTTTTAAAAAAAAAAAAAAACACATGTATAACTAAATTTTGATATTTAATCAAACAGTCATGTTCCCTCTTTCCTTTGATGTCCGTATATGTGTGCAATTTTCTTAGAAATATAAATTCAAATAAGTATGTTACCTATTAACAATGATTCTGGTAATTATTATCATTTACTCATGCAGAAACTGGATGGATGAGCCCAGAAAACAAGCGAAAACTCATATAAATTTGAATTTCACGAGAAGTAGTATAAAAAGAATGAGGAAATTGCAATAACAAGACATCAAGATTGTGAAAAACATGAAAATCACATGGGAAGACGTGTCTGAAGTTAGTAAATGGATAAAGAGAGAGACATGAGAAAAGAAACCTTTTCAAGTATAAAATCTTTACTGGGAATCACACCTTCCACTGAATTTTCACGCAAGGAGGTCAAAATAGTGCCTCGGACTACTAAGACAAGATGGTCGTTTGTTGGTCAACGCAAAAAAGGACAGCTTTAAATGCTATTTCCAGGTACTGACAAAGTGCAAGAGACCTCATCGGGAGCAAATACAAGATCGAGAGGAAAAGGTTCTCTGTAAGCTTTCAACCAGTACAAACTTTGCCAAAATAAGTGGAGGTATTAGGTCCTCATCTCGTGTGTGAATTTCTCAGATTTCACACATATATTTTCAATGAGACAATCTTGAAAATAGAGGTGAAAAAAACGTAATGTTACCAACCCTCGAATCATAGCAAAACTTTCGTCACTTCCAAAGTAGCTGGCTCCATCGACGACAGTCACTGTTTCTTTTCCAGCATTTATCAAGTCTGGATCAACTTCTTTTTTACTAGATGGATATCCTCCCAAACCTAGAACACCATTCTCACTCTGCAGAGTCACCGTCATTCCTGGTAAAATGTAATTGCTAGCCAACATAGGCATACCAATACCCAAATTGACTGAACTTGTGTTAAGGAAAAATGAACTTCTACACAGAACTTTGGGCAAAAGTCAGTTAACTGATTTTTGTATTATTTTTCATGCTAAAAATGAGGACAAAAATGAGAAGGTAATGTAATAAACCGTAAAAATCCGGGGGATTCCTAATCAGTTGCTGGCATTGCTGAAGATTGATCGGCAAAACCGATCCGAAATTAAAATTGTTTTAAAACGAATTTTGAAATGCAAGAGTCGTAAATTGTATTTTTTCTTTTTAATTTAGTGAAAAAGCCAGTTCCACCTCAGAGCAAATCACAACAGACCTTTGAGGTAGAATGTAATATGACAGCATCATGGATTAGGAAATTTTATCATTGTTTTCTATTCGTTTAAAAAGGATACCATACATTCCATTTTTGAATTCTAAGGCAACTCTTTTAATTATGCGTTCTCTCATTTCAGCTGCAGGTGTCGAAGCCACCGTTGAGGATTCATCATTTTTCTTGTTCAATTTAATTCGCTGAAACAGAACATGAATGAGTGACAACCCTCTAAATAGATTATTTAATGTGTAATCCACAGACTTAGCACCAAAAATGTACAACCTTGGAGCTTTGGAATCAAGGTTGGGAATAGTTTATTTTTGCAAAATGCGAAGTGTCTTTATAGATGCGTAAATTTTCATTTTGTTCGTACTTTGGTTCTTCATTCACCAAAAGCAATAAAATCACAAACATTCGTCAATTTTGCAAAAAAAAAGTAAGACCTGTAGACCTCAGACTTGAGACATCAGGCTTTTCTATCTATGTATTGAAGTACCACGCACTGATAACATTCCCCCTCGAACACTTTTGACTTTCAAAAAAATATGAAACACACCTATCATGGAGCTTCTTGTCTCCTTGGACTCCAATGTGAATTATTCATTCATTTGTGCTTGGTCTGGTGACCGAAATAATGATGAAAGGGTCAAAACTTATGCGGGACAGTTTTTAGACCTTGTTGTTACCTCTTTTGGGTCTGGGCACATGCATTCAAAACAAACAAAGTGCAGTAGAAAATTTACCCGCTACATCTTGGCAATTAAACTAAATGGAAGAAATAAATTAGGGAATCTTCCTTCTGACTCAACGAATTGGTCAACTTAAATTCAACGTCACAGTGGTTGTTGATGTTGCTTTAACAAAATCAATAAACCTGCAATAGGATCAAGTAAATTAAAAGTACAGTGAAAGCTTACTTCTATCCTTTTCTCCAGTACTTCTGCTTTGATGATTCTGTCTACGAAAATACCTGGAACATGCACATGGTCAGGATCTAAGTCACCGATCTCGACAATCTCTTCGACTTCAGCAATTACAGTTTTTCCAGCACGGCACATAGGAGAGTTAAAATTTCTGGCAGTTTTCCTGCAAAGTACAAAGGAAATTGAAATTTACATACATGTTTGAAAATTCACTTGGTGGATGTAAACACTTGCCATTCTCAGGAACTGCTTAAGGTCCTCAAAACTTCAAGAGTAAGTGTGACTAATTTCAGGCTCATAGCTCAATTTATCGGTAAGTAAGAAAAAAAACAATAAACTGAGATGGGTAAAAAACTACTTCGCCCATCCTAACTTTTTTGTTTTTGAGTTATGATGTTTCATTTCCGTGTAATATTTATCATAGTAAGGGGCTAATCTTGGAGGATTGGGAGTCATAACCATCTTGGGTGCGTGAGGCAGGTTAGGATGCGGCTGCGGCTTACATGGAGTACGTCTAAAATTTGATGGCAACTGTTCTTCAATTGATTCTATTTCATAAAAAAAAACAAACCAAAAATGTCAGCCAAAAATTAAACCTAACTGTATATTAAACTTATATACGCTTAGCAGAGCTTCTCACTAAGCAAAACTTAATAATTACCTGAATTGCACTTTATAGGTCACTCACCTAAAAATTAAATTTCCCAAAGGATCCGCTTTCCATGCTTTGATAAAGGAGAAGTCGCCAATGATAGCTGTTTCTAAAATGTAGTTCCGGCCGTTAAACATTTGAGCTTGGCGGCCTTGACTTGCAATGGCTACTCCGCCATCAGAGGAATATTTAATTGGAGCTCCTCCCTCTTCGATCAAAGTTCCTTGTCCAGTCGGCGTATAAAAAGCAGGAATTCCAGCACCCCCTGCACGAATTCTTTCAGCTAAAGTTCCCTGTTACAACGTATAAAACATACCGTTTCACGTGAGGTTATTTTACCTGGTATAACGACTAGTGTAAAATAAACTAACAAGAATACTTCTCGCGTCACAAGACATCAAATCAATTAGGATTTTTCTCCCTAGGTCACATAGGTCTGTTTGATAGAATGTAATATCCCGCTTTTCCAATTCTTCAAAAGGAATCACGCGCACTGTTACATTGCTTCTTATGCAGCTTTCTAGAGCACACCCCATATTTCTCACCTGCACATAGGTCTGTTTGGTAGAAATGCATCCTATTATCCTCTAACACAATTTTGGAGCTAGGAACACAAAAATCAATAAATCTGACTGCGTGCAATCACACATTTTCTTATGCATAAGTAAAATTGGCTTTTGAATCAATCAGGGCACCAAAGGAAACATAAGTGATGCCTTCAAAATACCACATGTCTCATGTCAATCAGCGCGCAGTAATTCTTTGCATCCCCACAGCACAATGTGTCACCTTGGCTCACAAGTTCGATTTTTAGGTGCATGGCATCCTTTGCACCTCATTTGTACTGGACTACAGTTCCTCATTAATAAAAAAAGTCACAGGGCATATGTTAGAGGTAGAGGTATTCTGCCACTTGAAGCAAAAGGGTTGTAAGTCAATTACAATGTTTCAGTTTTCTTTGTAAGACACATTTTTTCACATGAAAATTTGCGACATTTTCATTTGATTATTTGTAAATGGTGTCTCAAAAGTACTAAACACTTTTTTGCAGGGTGCAAACGCAAGCAGATATCAAAATGTAGTCTGCAAAATGTTAAAATATATGTATTACATTTGAAAAGATACTACGTACAAATACAAGAAAGAACCCAAAAATAGCCAGACTATCTTAGCCCTGGCCACCATTTGTATAGTTTTGACTTCCCCTTCTAATTGGAGTCAAACAGTTGCTCTTAGTGATGCACTAGGCCAAATTGCTATACATAACACTTGCCTAAAAAGTTCCTGTGGCTGATTTATTACAGCATGTTTTTTACTGCCTTGTTTCTTGGTTCGTTTCTTCGCTCCTAGCTTTCTTAACACAATAGTCTTTCAGCATAAATAACGTCCATAGACAACAGGTAGCTATGAAGTTTTGTTTTTTACTTTATGATTCCGGCCTGAAGGTAAGTAAGAACTAACCCTGACATTATCAATCAAAAATAAATTTCAGTTTGTTTATTGAAAGACATATTTGAAAGACTTGATTATGAGGAAAGTTGTAACACTCTGCATAATGAATTACAACTTAATGACTCAGTAAGACATTTGAAAATTGAAGCACAGCATCTGAACTTTGGGCTTCCTTCATGTGGCACACATGAAGTTCGTGTGTCCCTTTCCACGGCTTTTAAGTGAGGAGACATCTTTTTGCATTGCTGAATCAATCTTTACCTGGGGAGTGAGTTCAACCTCTAATTCACCCGACAAATACTGCTTCTCAAACTCTGCATTCTCTCCGACGTAAGAAGAGATCATCTTACGAATCCTTTTGTCTTTCAACCACAGTCCAAGTCCATAATTATCAACTCCAGCATTGTTACTAACAACTGTCAAGTCATTGATTTCGGTTTTTAAGAGGGCTGTAATTAAGCTTTCAGGGATACCACATAATCCAAAACCTGCGATCCAAATAAACAAGATAAAATAATGATAAAGTAAAAAATAAATATTGCATATATTCCTCATAAGACTGAAAATTTGAGGCGTTGAGAATTTCTCCGGTTGAAGTTGAAATTTTAGGAAATTATTTTCATCCTTTAAAGCAAACTACCTAACCTTCTATTTATTATTTCGCAGGCAGTAACTTGTTAAAAAAAATAAAGAAAGAAAGATAAATGATAGAGAAGGCTTTCGCAAACATTAAAAGGAGGGGCTTAAGCCATCGATACTTGCTGTCTCTTTGCACAACATGGCAGTAAATTTTAACTAAAGACAAATTTCCGAAAAATCCACAAAATATTTTGTGCCTCAGCTGGAAAAAGGGAGTTTGATACCTTTAGAGTCAAATAATGGAATTTGGTCAAATTAGAGTAGTTTCATTTTTAAAGTGTTGCGCAATCCATATTTCCTGTAAGTTATCATGGAATTACCCGGGAGGTACGTAAGTTTTTCCATAGATGTCAAATATTGAGTCTTACAAGACTGGAATGAATACTATTTGGACGTATTTATGCTAAAAGGAACTACAAGCAAGCAAAAAAATGGGGTGTGCTTATGGAAGCTGGATAAGAAACAACGTAAAGGTGGATATAGTTCCTTTTGAGAAAATGAAAAAGCGGGATTTGACATTAAATCAAAAGGAACTGAGCGCTAACTCGTGAGCAGTGGACATATGATAAGAGCATTGTGGACAGGGCTCATGAGTTAAACCGCCCTGACGACGAGCTCGTCACCGTTATGCATCTCGATCGTCGCCGCTGATGTCACTGGCGCTTCAAAATCCCCATTCATTCTTATGGTCCGACCACTAACAAGCACACCCATCTTTTCACTTGCACATAGTTCCATATAGCATAAATACGTCCATTTGGCACTTGGCTACCTCCTCACATAACAAAATTTAATTTAGTGAAAAACTGAGAAAAGAGAAATTTTGCGAACATACCTCCAACAAGAAGAGTACTCCCACTCTTGACGTCACCAATCGCCTCTAAAGCGTTATTATAAACCTTGCCTTTTCTGTCTTGTATAGACTTGACGAAGGACTGAACCCTGTTAGTATCAGCATCATTATCTTTCTCCTCTTTATCATTATGCTTTGAACTGAGATGAAAATTCTTAATTTCACCGGTAAGCTTCAAAAGAGCTCTGCAAGGCTGAAAATATATTTACATAAAAAAAAAATGAATACTTGCTCACAATTAGACTGATTGAAGGGGCAAAGACATTGAATTGTGTAGACCATGGCATGCGCAGTGCATCAGCACTGTGAGAACAAAGCGTGACAGGATTGATAGCACTCCGTAATGGGCGGGCAGGGAGGGGAAGAGAACGGTGATTTCCATGCACTCAAAGAGACTGCAGAGAGGCAATGGAGAATCAATCCACACTCAGTTTTTCGCGGATAACTCGTTTTGAATCCATTTTCAGACAAAATTTCTAAAGACAAAAGTTATAGAGCGTATGATTTAGAGACAAATTGCAAGATTCCACTTTTCCGAACTAATTACCGACTGAGTAAAGTGCCTCTCGATCAGAAAAAAATTCACTTGGGCCGCTACTACGCATGCGCGGTGGGCCAACTAAGCTCACCAATGCAAAGCTGGCGCTCTACACTCATCGATTGGTGCGCCATTCAAATGACTCAGAAGTGTCACGGGCTTCGGCTTACATGCATAGTCTTCTTGATTCAATATCTTTGATAAAGGAGTCATGAAAGAGCATTAATTATATTTTACAATATGTTAACGTACGTCAAGTTTTTCGGTGCTCTAGGACCTATGATGATCTGCTAAGGATAGGCGATATTTACTGGAATACGTACAGTGGGAATCCAAATAACTTCTAGGCTAGAGCTCGCACATCGTATGTTGAGACAAACGTCAATCTTCGATTAGCTCTAAATTCGCACCACTCAACAGTTAATGCATGCAGTCAGGTGGCACCACTGGTGAATGGTGACATAAACAATACTTTGACGTGTGTCTCAACATACAATGCGCAAGCTATATAAGAGAAAAAACGTTCAAATTAACTTGACTACAAAATCAGAGTGTCTAGATTTATTTCATTTTGGGAAATCCTGATGAATTCCTGATTTTTGACTGCTTAATCCTGATTTCACAATTTTATCAAATCCTGATTTGTGTGAATTTGAATTTGGGTGAATGCAACTTCACAAAAATAGCTTGATAAAAAAATCCAATCGGACGGTCGACTTTTCTCAAATCCTGATTTTACAACCGATTTTTCCTCAAATCCTGATGAAATTGGGATTAAATCCTGATTGACCTCAAATCCTGATAGCATCAGGATAATCCTGATGCTAGACACCTGAAAATACACCCTGTGCCACAGGACTGACTGACATGATGGTTAAAAATTGTAATTGTAATACTTAATGCACAAGGACATAAGAACCCCTTGATATAGAGGTATGCATATATGGTGACTGTTGGGTACTTGCGTACAGTCTGAATGATTACAAAGTAGAAGAATCTAAAATCTTAAAGGCATAATGTCTGATCAAAGTTTTTAGTTTTACTTCTCTGCTCTGTAAAAATGATTTTCGTGATGATATTTTAGTGTCATTCAGAATGGTATGCTGGACTGAAGGAATGTATTTGGCTTACCAAAGGGTGAAAAATAAATTTTTCACATCGAAGAAGAGTTATATGAGCCATTCTCTTGAAGAGGTGAATGAAATTGTGTGAGTAATGAACACACTGGTAAATGACACTTAATTGTTCATTGCTGTTGCTTACTGAACATAAAAAAATAATCACTTATTTTTGCTCGGTCAGAAAGTTATCATAATATAATTAGGAATAACTAATGAGAATGGTCCTTATCACAAAAATCACACACCAGCCAGGGCCATCAATCGGAGGTAGAGGTTAGGATTTTCTTTTGTTTACACTTTCCTCGTCCCTGTTGCCAGATGGAACAGATTATTGCTTGGGTTTGGGCTTACAAATTCGTCCCCCCCCCCCTCCCACTCCTAATCAAACGGCTACACTCTGAAGCACCCCTAATTTCCACCATGAGCGACTGGTAGTTGAAAAGTTAGGAGGAGACCTAAATGTAAGGGCCCCTCCTGTCATTTGGGGGCCCTTCTAAGAAGGTAAATTTTGAAAATGGGACGCTGCTTCAATATTAAATTTCCATCGCCTTGCTAAGGCGCAGGGATACAACTATTTGAACTCCCGGAACGCGTGAGGTATCACGCTTCAATTGAAGGCGTTTTCGAATCTTCTGTATTTACATGACGAGATTTTCCAAAATTGTTTTGCAGTATATTGTAGATTTGAGTTCCGTTTATTATTTGGTTAAATTACTCCTGCGTCTTAATTTTTAATTATTCTGCAAAAATTATCTTTTTGCGAAATACAAACCTGGCTTTAGCGCCCTTAAACTCCAGCCTTAACGACCGAAACTGCAAAAGCGGTACAGGAAAGCCGAAAAACCAAACGGGGACGCTACTCCAATATTAAACTTCCATCGCCTTGCTAAGGCGCAGGGATACAACTATTTGAACTCTCCGGAACGCGTGAGGTATCACGCCTCATTTGAAGGCGTTTTCGAATCTTCTGTATTTACATGACGAGATTTTCCAAATTGTTTTGCATTATATTGTTGATTTGAGTTCCTTTTATTATTTAGTTAAATTACTCCTGCTTCTTAATTTTTAATTATTCTGCAAAAATTATCCATTTGCGAAATACTACCCTGGCTTCATTGCCCTTAAACTACGGCCTTAACAATGGAACCCGCAGGAGCGGCACAGGAAAGCCGAAAAACCAGGCGGGGACGATACCCCAATATTAAACTTCCATCGCCTTGCTAAGGCGCAGGGATACAACTCTTTGAACTCTCCGGAACGCGTGAGGTATCACGCCTCAATTGAAGGCGTTTTCGAATCTTCTGTATTCACATGACGAGATTTTCCAAATTGTTTGCATTATATTGTAGATTTGAGTTCCGTTTATTATTTAGTTAAATTACTCCTGCATCTTAATTTTTAATTATTCTGCAAAAATTATCTGTTTGCGAAATACAACCCTGGCTTTAGCGCCCTTACACTACGGCCTTAATGGTCAAAACTGCAGTAGCGGCTACATGGGCGGACTGGTAGTCGAAAAGTTAGGAGGAGACCTAAATGTAAGGGCCCCTCCTGTCATTTGGGGGCCCTTCTAAGAAGGTGCGGGGGCCCTCCCCGGTAAATTTTGAAAATTTCACACTTTTTAAACACGTAGGCATTATTGGAGTTGGATTCTACAGTTCTTGTACTTCAAAAAAACTCATTCTCAGGATTCATCGGGGGTCCCTTCATCACAAATTCATTTGGCGACTTTACATGTCTCTTAGAGACAAATTAAGGAATTCGGGGCCTTTTAGTGATTAAAAAGGATAAGGAAATTACTACATTAAGGGAAAAAATCGATGACTCGAAAAAAATTCGCCGCGGTGGCCCCTTCGGGACCTCCGTGGCAAATTGTTAGGGGGCGATTTGTTCCAAATTTGTTTGCAATACATTGTAGATTTGAGTTCCTTTTATTATTTAGTTAAATTATTCCTGCTTCTTAATTTTTAATTATTCTGCAACAATTATCTTTTTGAGAAATACAATCCTGGCTTTAGTGCCCTTAAACTACGGCCTTAACGGTCGACACTGCAGTAGCGGCCCAGGAAAGCCGAAAAACCAGGTGGGGACGCTGCTTCAATATTCAACTTCCATCGCCTTGCTAAGGCGCAGGTATACAACTATTTGAACTCCCCGGAACGCGTGAGGTATCACGCTTCAATTGAAGGCGTTTTCGAATCTTCTGTATTTACACGACAAGATTTTCCAAATTATTTTGCATTATATTGCAGATTTGAGATCCTTTTATTATTTAGTGAAATTATTCCTGCTTCTTAATTTTTAATTATTCTGCAACAATTATCTTTATGCGAAATATTTTAGCGCCCTTAAACTACGGCCTTAACGGTCGAAATTGCAGTAGCGGCACAGGAAAGCCAAAAAACCAGGCGGAGACGCTGCTTCAATATTCAACCTCCATCGCCTTGCTAAGGCGCAGGGATACAACTTTTTGATCTCCCCGGAACGCGTGAGGTATCACGCTTCAATTGAAGGCGTTTTCGAATCTTCTGTATTTACATGACGAGATTTTCCAAATTGTTTTGCATTATATTGTAGATTTGAGTTCCGTTTATTATTTAGTTAAATTACTCCTTCATCTTAATTTTTAATTATTCTGCAAAAATTATCTGTTTGCGAAATACAACCCCGGCTTTAGCGCCCTTACACTACGGCCTTAATGGTCAAAACTGCAGTGGCGGCTTCCACGTCGCACTTAGCCATCGTTATATTGCACTTTATATTGTATAGTTTAGAAATTGAGGAATTTTTCGGTGACTTGCAAAGCATACCACCAAGATTGTGCAAATTAGTGCTAAGTGCCGTGCTTAGGAAGAACGCCGTATGAACATTCGAGAGCTGCCTTTCCTTCGATAAAATGTTATTTTTGAGGAAAGTTATGAATATTTTTCCTTTAAATTTTCAAAATCTTAAGGTGAGATTGCGAACAAAATTTTCTGAATAAGTGGAAGGGAAATATTTTTAACTTTACCAGGAAATTTGCGTTATATCAAAGGAAATTTGGCAACGCCTGAAGGTTCATACGGCGTTCTTCCTTAGCACGGCAGTATAGTTATAAGTGGAACTCATCCGACATGTTATGCTATAAATTTTTCCCTAAATCTGTTCCGATTTTTCCCTCACTATATGAGAACAACTGTAAGTCGACTGTGAATGAATTTCGTCTGCCGCAAACGCCATAAAGAGCTTCACAATCTTAACCGCATTGTGAGCCTTAAGTATACGCTCTTTTACCCAAAAAGTCTCCAATTATAAATTTCCAAATTTGTACATTAGTACAAAATTGTATTTCAAATTTCGTTTATTCCATAGTCTTTTTTCTACTATTCCAAGTGTATTTTAAAGTTCTGTGTTCACACAATCTTATTTTTGGAAGAAAGAAACAACTTTATCTAAATATAGCACAAGTACTGCAATTATTAGGTAACAATGTTTTGTACCTTTTCTACATACAGTAAAGTAATTATGGATTTTATTTTGTATTCAAAGTAAAATCTTGACGGCCCACTCAAGAATGTTTTTGCCTAAATCGAAAACACTTTCAAGTCACTTTTTTCTCTGGTGAAATTCAAAAATTATACTAAACGTTATTATAAGTAAATACGGATGTTAAGACTCAGTGAGTTTTTGGACTACTGCTTTCATTTTGTTCCTTAGTATCTTGATTCATTTTGCCAGGAAAGCTCCGTATTCTTAAAGGACGCTTGTCATTCTTAATACGTCGGAGCGTCTTCAATTTCGTAAATGGTATGATACTGTGTACTTATAACACCTCTGTCGCGAAATGGTTGGTTGAAGCGCCGCGCCGTGTCACTCTGTGGCGCCTACAAACCTAACAGGGATACTTCACGCATTGCGCAATGCGTTAAGTATCCCTGTTAGGTTTGTAGGCGCCAGCGCCCGTTCCGCGCTTGCATGCCGCAAGCCGCTGAATGACCCACTTAACAAGGGCCGATTGTAAGACCTGGTGCTTGTCAAACTGGTGGTTTGAGCTGACCAAAGGTATAGTTCCGTAAGCGTCATTGGCGGGCAAATCAATGGGCGTTTAAAACTAATGCTATAATGAGTATGCTGTTTTAACAGCATATTCTTACAAAAAATCACAGGATTTACCCATCAAAAAGGTACAGGCATGCTATGTAAAACATGCTAATCCATCCGATGACAGATGAATTTCCACAAAATATTGATAAAAATTCCAAAACAAAGATAATAGTTAATAATGTAGAAACTTGGAAAAAAAGAGGAAGACTTTTACATGGGTTTGATGATTTTCTCAAAAAATTTGTTCCTCTATGATCGACTTTTTACAATTTAAAATTTTTAAACAGGAATGGACAAAATAAGTAACAAGAAAAAAATGCCATACTTACCTTATTTTGTCTGTGAGCAGTTCCCAAAGTTTTATCTTGGGCTGTGGCAAGCTAGCAAGCAGTTCCTAAGAAATAGAGTCCATTGTAAATTTGGTCAAATCTAATTTCAGGATTTTAAACCCAAAATTAAAAAATTAAGAAATATCTGCGACGTAACACTGTATCACGAATTTTGCGGGATGCAGCACTTAGGCCGAAAATTAATCCATTTCACTGTAAGTATTTCTGACCGTTCAGTCAAAAACTACCGATTTGAGTTGCCCAGGTCCAACAGATTTGCAATGCATCCTGTCATCCCAACCAGGAGGTCTTGCAAAAACAGCGCAATAAGTTTGCAGAAAAATGTCAATTTTATTGTTTGACAAATATTACATAATTACAGTGCGTGAGTAATTCCGATAAAATTGTAGTAGATCTATACTAAGCCTCCTGGCTAGTTAGCCGCCTTTTAAAAGTGGCATTATAATTTAGGTACCTATGACCTGATTTCTATTTCAATTGAATTTCAATTTTCGTCATAAGAAAATTGCAATTTATTTTTACAGTTTGATTTCGAAGATTGGTCCAATGTTTAGCTTCTTTTTGTTCTCTTGGAAAAGGTGTAAAATTTTCCGAGGGATTATGCGAATATGTCGCGTAAAAATCGTTGTAACTCAGTGAATTTTTTTACCAAGTGAGCTCAAGAATGTCACGTTGGGAAGCTAGTGAAATAATCTTCAAGATCATAAGACCTGCAATTTACTGGCTTCATTTGTTTCCTTCATACAAAGATTGGAGACAAGACTTTTGAAACACCCTGGGTACATCTGCAGCTTATATCACCTCTTGGTGCGCCAAGAATCAAGTAATTCTGATGCTAGAATCCACCAATGCTTCAAAGTTTAAAAATATTGGACCTTGCATATTCATGTATTTTTAGTTTACTTTTGCAAAATTTTACTGGCACAGAGAGACACTTATTCAGAGTATGGTTATGATGTTGATGTCGTGTTTAATATTGAATGCATGCTTTACGCTTACTCTCCTAATCATTCATGCAGAAAACCAACTTTTTTTCCTCTCAAAAGAAGCTGAAAGCTGTTTCAGAAATTTATTTTGTGATATTCAGAGCAAAAAATTACATAATAGAGGAATACAATTCATATAAAATGTGTCAGCTGGTTTGCAACTCAATGATAGCAGGCTCCTTCCTAATATATTTTCGGAAGGAAATACACTATTTTAATTGTGAAAGAAAAATACAGAAAAAATCTTTCCACTTATGAGTTAAACCGATTGTGAGGTCTTTGTTTCAACATTAAAAAAAAATTAAGTAAATTTATAATATGCAATATTTTTATTTAAAAAATAAAAATACAAACATTTTCTAGAAAAAAAAACCTTGTAGAGTTCAGTGTCGACATGCAGCGAGCTATTTTCAAAATTTACATTGGTTTCCAGTGACTTCTTTGTCATTTTGACTTTTAACTTCACCTTTTACTTAATTTCATACATTAAAATTATTTTTTCCTCAAAGGCACTGCTCAATCATGAATTATGATCATTTCAGGACCATCAGACATCTGTAATCAAAAGGTAAACAAAGAGGTGCGTGGTCGAAATGACGGCCAAAAATATGTAAATCATTTCGGGGACGCACCCGTCTTAGGCCTGATCCCAAATGTCTGATGCTTTTGAAATGATCATAATTTATGACTGAACAGTGCCTTTGATGATGAGATAAATTCATTGATGAAATGATGAATTATAAAATAATTTTAAAGTATGAAATTAAGTAGAAGGTGAAGTTTTGAAATGACAAAAAAGTAATTGGAAACCAATGTAAATTTTGAAAAAAGCCTGCCGCTGAAATCAAGTAGAAAAAGAATTTTGTTGCCAAAATGACAAAAAACCCACATTTTCGCCCCAAAATCCGTCAGAAATCGATGTAAATTGTGAAAATAGCTCGCTGCACGAATCAGCACTGAACTCTACGAGGTTTTTCCGTTCCAAAAATTTTTGAGCCACCTTGTTAATGGACCTTCAGAAGAAAAAAGCAAATGAATATTATTTAAAAAAAAAAAAAAAGCGACACAATTTTTGGCTTCACAGCTGAAAACGATCAATAACGAGGACTGTCGAAGCGTCAAAGTTGTAGACGATATGTCAATCATGTCACCTCCTCCAAATGCTACTTCTGATGTTCAAGGAAAATACAAGTAGATTTAGCTCTTCAACAACTAAATGATGGAGTTCATTTATTCAGGATATAAACATAAATGCCAAAAAAATGGCATGAAAATCATAAATATTTCTGGTAATTTATAGCAGTGGGTCATCATTTAATCTGACCAATTACAGAGATACTATCATACACTTTGTTTTTAAATGCAACAGTGATTGTTAAGAGTATAAAAATAAAGAGCTCAATGCTACAATTCAACAAATCAATACTTTTACCAAAAAAATAAAAAAAAAAACCAGATTCAGACGAAAATTACTTAAATTGAGGATCTCAACATGCAAGCACAATTAACAAGCTAATGTCAGCGGCAAAAAGCACTTTCAATTGAAAATAGTCCTGTGCCCTAAAATTTTTAATCTGAGCAAAAACGGCAAACTGCCGATCGATGTATCAATCACTAAAATGGAAATTCACCTTCTGGGTCATGCCAAACTCACAGAAATTGGTTAGGTGCTTAAACATATGAAACGCACTTGAGAAAAATGCCAGATAAAACAAGTAAAAAGGGAAAGCTAAGAAAGAACATTACGATATACAGAAACGGATAAGGGTCAGTAAAAAACTGAAAGTATGACTAAATTACTATGATTTTGATGATAATGCAAGCACTGGAATGCATATTCAAGACGCGAAATGAGAAAGAAAATTAAAATAAAGCAACGGTTTCAATCAACAACCTTTGAGACAAGCATTTCCATCTCAGCATCAGTGACAAAATCGGATAAGGATGAGTTCAAAGGCGTTGTGGATGAGAGGGTGGGCTGTTGCTGAGACGACACTGATGCACTGGCTGATGACCCTGATGGTTGGGATTGCGAGGATGATCGAGAGCCATGGCTTTGGTTTGACGTAGGCATGCATTTGCCCAGCACTCCCTCGTTTAAGTCCTCTAAACCAGGCGGAGGTGTCAGTTTGGCAATTTCTTCACAGAGCAGTCGAAATAAGCGCTTCAAAGACATTATTGTAGCAGCTATGGTTTTTTCAGTCTGATATTCATCGCTTTCGACTTCAGCAATCCACTTCTCGATTTGCAGAAATATTTCATTCCTTTTGATCCAGAAGTGAGACTGAATGACAGTCTTGAAGCAAGGTGAAGGATTTTTTAACTGCTCAACCATGGCCCATTTCAATGTTGCTTGACAAATGTTGATATTATACTCTCGAGAGCTCTGAGTTCCAGCAGGAGTTCCTCTTGACCTTTCATAACCAGGCTCATTAAAATAAGGTTCAGGAACAAGGATGAGAGATTGGATGGAGACCAGGACCTGAAGAAAACTAGAGGTTTGCGCATTCCATTTCTCCTCCGGTCTTCCATGCCATGTGTTGAGAACACTCAAGCAAACTTTACCATCATTGTATAGGTTAGGATTAAAGCGGACTGTATGCTGACCAGTTGTCTCTAAATTAATTAGCATTGGGGATGTTGGATAGTCTTTGGGGAAATAGACGTCAAATTCAAAACACCCATTCATGTATGGCGTCTCAGCTGGACCAGTAATTAATACCTTCATAACATCTAGCCTATCCGAGTCACAACGCACAAAGACTGAGCTACTGTAGGAGAGAGGTAAAGAGGTTGACAGAGTAACAGCTTCTTGGGCGAGACGTTTGACCCGGGACGGATGACTTCTGTCTCCATGAGAGCGGATGACTGATTCAAAATGATGCGAGACTGTAAACTGTATTCCATTATTATCACAATTTTCCACAATCATATCATACATATCAAACTGAAGAGCTTTCATAAATTCCAAATAACGTTCCTCGACAGTCTTTTTCAAGGGGTGCTCCAGCGTCTCTATAACCATATCTGATGACGAGGCAGAGTTTGATGAATCTCCATTTTTGATTAGTTTATCCATGGCAACCTGAATAAGTAACGCTGTGCTTTGGATGTCTGGAATAAGAGAGGCTAATCCTTCCTCATCTTGATCCAATGATTCTTCAGCCACAGGGGTTGGAAGTTTCATTATCCCTGATCTCCCAGCTTTCCGTTGTTGTTTTGTCTTGTTAATTTTATCTCTGACATTGGCGGAGTAGTTATCGACACACTTCTTCATATTTAAAAGTAGACTAGATATTGAAGGATCCTTGTGCGATGAAGATCGGGGGAACAAAAGTTCTACATACTGCTCATTCGATGCAATGACCCTTAACAGACACAAAATGGCCCTGTAGAGGGGAATATGCCGTGCCATATCAAGTACCGAATCGTTTCTAAGATACGACGAGAGGGCGGGAAGGAGACAGGATTGTTCTAGAAGTTGATAAAATAGAGGTGCAAGTCCTGGTGCCAGACGTTCTGGTGGTTCATCAGAGGAATTGGCACTTTTTTCATCATCTGCGCTATGAACAGAAGCAAGTGAAAGTGATTTTGGATTGATGAAACTGGACAAAACTTCTATTAAAACCGTAATATGACTTTCTTCACACTTTTGGCGGGAAAGAGCTTGTTCAACATTCCAACTCTGCGCAGTTGATCCAGTCCCAAAACCAGTACCTTTGGCCCAGTAAAGAAGTTGCTTATCGGCTCTTGCATTGGCAGAGACTTCGTTTGCTGCTCGTGTTGCAGTCGTTAAGAGCTGATGATGAATACCAGGCAGATGAATGTACTGGGGAAAGTGAGTGAGAGCAGCTAAACACGCTAGAATAAGATGAACAACACCTAAATCCAGAGCAGCCTGTCGGATGTAGATTCCTTCATCTGATGTCAGAGGTGAGAGCGAGAGAAGCTCTTCCAACACCTCGAAAGGTAATGTAGGGAGATTATTTGCCAACGGAGAGTTGAGAATGTCCCCTGAAACAACACAAGCATAACCAATTAATGACAAGTCAATTACAGATCTCTTGGCTTTTAAGCATCAAGAATACCAACAATGGAATCTGATTTCTTTTTTCCGCATCTTTGAGATCAAAAGATGGTCATACTTGCATTCGAAAATTAAACGGCACCCCAAAAATATTCTTAGTGTCTTTTCTTGCACTGCCACTCAAGTATCTAGCCTAGCAAGGTTTCTACAAAACACTTCAGAGACAGTGCAAAAGAGGAAACTGCGAATATTTACGGACTTCGACCGATTTTTGAATGCAAATATGACCAGCTTATGATCTCCAAGAATTGAAAAAAGGAAAACAGATTCCAGTGCTGGTATTCTTATGTGAATTGAGAAAAAATGAGAACACATTTTATCGTCAAGATGTTGAATTCATATTCCTTCAATCATTGGAAAACTCTTGTTGCTAAATAAAATAAAGAAAAAAAGAAATCAGTAGATTACAAACCTCCTTCTCCATCATCAGTGACACCTAAAACAAGTCTGAGAAGACATTGAGCATTCTTTTTGCTTCTGAGCAAGACGTCAGAATAACCAGGTAAACGAAGAAAAAGACCAAATGCTGCTAAAGAGTGAGCAGGTATCACAGCGACAGTTTCCACAGGTTTCCCCGGAGCAGCCCCTTGAGCACTATTATTGTTACAGGAGTAATCAATCTCCTGTAAGAAAAACACAGCAATTGACAAATTAATCCACAAAACCTGATTAAAAAACCTATAAAGTTCCACACTATCAAAATATAAATACAAAGGAGTTGTAAGTTTTTATGAAACAAAAAAATTTGATTTTTAAACTCTAATTCTTGAGCATAAAATTTGAAATGATTTGAAAAAGATACCAACAATTTACATTTGTCGCGCTTGTTTGTTTGAGTCTAATACGTCCTCATCAAAAGTTTTCGGTCACAATTTTTTCAGCCACTAACAGATCAATTAGGACTCTTTGTCATAGGCCTATTTCTTTGACAAGTTTTAGAAGTTAAGACCTTTCTTTTTTTAAAAAAAATCCTTGAGTAAATTAATTTTACCATGTAAATGTCATCAGTAGCGTCAACTTTAACCCATTCTGACTCCAGTTGCGGAGGAGGGGAGAAAGGTGATACAGCTGAAGATGGCGTGGATTGTTGCGGTTCTGGATAAACTAACGGGAGATGCTCAGCTAACAATGCCAGTCCTCCAATTTGAGAGAAAATCTGAAGAGGAGATGGTATCCCTTCAGTTTCAATGTCCACTGTAACAAAAACAAAAACATGATTTTATCAGAGCTTGTTAAAAATCCATAAGCAGAACTCTTGGTCTTGAGGTGAAACTACACTATGTGACAATTTGAACACAAATTGCTGATCTGGAAAAATGAATGGTAGTAAAGAAAGTCCCATTGATACGTTACTGGCAACCCTAATTTTCAGGCAAACCTAGGCTTACTGCAGGGATTATTTGGCATATCTAGGTTTCCCAGATCTCTCTGTTGGTTCAAATTAAAATTTTTAAATTTTTTCCCCCCTTTAGTGGTATTAATTATGTCATGTTTCATTGCAACCTACTAAAATGCTTGCTTTCTGGTTAAATTACTGTTTTCAAAATTTAAAAAGTTGATGTTTGAAGATAACATTTGAAGTTAAAAAAATGGACGGAAAATAAATAAATCATTAAATTATTGCATCTTTGTTAGCTTCAACATTAAGCTATTACTTTTAATTTAACGGATTGGTAGATTAAAGTTTCTTAACTTACACATGACATCTTTTTGCGTTATGGAAGTGTTTTCTTTTGCATTGAATTCAATGATTGGAGCACTCAAAGAGAAGCCTTGCGATGAAAGTGTAGCCATCACTTGAGAAATGGTAGTGAGTGGATCCAGCGGTCCTGATAATGCAGGATGCTCCAGAACCGCATGTGGTTTCCCAAACAATGGCAGGGATATATCTGAACAAGAAAAACATTTCAATTAGAATAATATTAAGTTTGATGGAAGGAAGAATACAAATATTGAAAAACAAATGAATAAATTCATTGGTGACAACAAAGGTTAAGAGCAGAATTGCAAAAAAACAGGTACAGAATTTTAGAATACTAATAACTCACGGCGAAGAAACCATGATGATTGAAGCTGTAGAGAAAAATTGACACAAGTATAGTAATTAGTTTCTCTTCAGTGAATCTAACCACTTAATTTTACATGCTTTAAGTTACGTGAGAAAAAATTATTAACAAAATCAAGAACTTATGATTTTGCACAGATATGCTGATTATATGTTTCTTGTCAAGTAAGTTTCCTCCCATTTTCAACCATTGGATACATGCACAACAAGGTGACATCAACATTAACAACACCGAGGGCAACAAATTTAGACATTAAACTTGCAGTATAAGACCAATAAATTGATTTGACGACGACATGCGGTGAAGTTTCTCGTTAGACCCATTAAAAAACTGAAAGTAAATAAAAATGTTCCAATGACAAAAGTAAATGAGTGTGCTTTACTCAATACTTGCTTGGACTGAGAACTAAACAAATTCATGTGACTACACATATACCTAAAATACACAAATGAAAAAAAAGAAAAAAAACTTGGTTCATTATGGTCTCTTACAAAACCAAATCGCAATCGGTGAAAAAAGCAGAATATTGAAGGAATAAATTAGTACCCTCTTTACACACCTTTAACTGGAGAAAAGCAAAATATAAAAATAAAAAAAAATATGTGTAAGCCTTGGTCGACACACCATTAATTTCTGGGAGGGGTTGAATGTTACCCCTCTACGGCATGGTTTAACTTATTGGAGATGACACTTTTTTGGTTTTTTATACATGAATTATTCCTCCATGGCATCATGTTGCAAATTTTTATCATTTTTTTTTTCTAAGAAATCATTCCCAAAATGTTGAAATTTTTGTGAAAAAATTCAGAACTCAATGTTTTTATGAACCTAAGATGTCTCTAGGGACCCAAAATTAATTCATGCCATAGAGAGTTAGATTTACGCTAGTAGATAGCAAGAATTTTGAATTACAACAACTACGTCTGCATTACCCGAAAAAGGGGTGGATGGTCTTGATTTGCCTTGAGGACCACTGAGCGCTGTGACAATATTTTTGGCTTCTTTGGAGCGTTTATCTTTGGCAGTTACTGCAGCCGCAATAGACAACTGGTTCAGGGCCTCCCACCAGGACATTTCAGAGTTGGAATTGACGCGTACTTTGTTCACTTCATTGATAATGTAGTCCAAGCTACCTGGAACTGAAATGTCAATCATACTGTAAAATGGGCCTCCTTGATACTTTAATCAGTAGCCAACCCACGCTGCCCACAGGACCAATGGATGCAAGGACATTCAGTAAATTTTGTTCTGAGGAGGCACATACGTTTACTGATGTGTTTAATTTATTTTTCTCATAAAACCAGCACACTTCTCAGTACTCAAAGTGTCTACGCAAGGAAGCAGACAAAATTCCTCAATTCAAAAGATTTGATCTTAATCTATGAGCCCCTGCTGTTTTCAGGTTATGTCATGTCCATGAGATCTTTTCTTTCTTCTGTATCCTCAGGATCCCCGCATGAGCACTGATGAATCAACGATCAATAAGATTTTCCCAAATTTTAGAGGGCTGCAACTTTGTGGAGAGGCATTTGTAGAAAAAGTTACACCACAAAAAGTCTAATTTTGATCCCAAGAATCAAACCAGAAATTATTTCCTGTTAGTCCTGAGATATTCGATGCATATTAAAACTACTGTGAGTCTCAATCCTTTGAACCTTTCAGATACTCAGAACTTAAAACTTGAATCATTTGTTGCAGAGAGCTCTTCACTTTAAAAATCTAGTTTCGTACATAATGGCTGATCAATGATACCTACTTGAGACCATGTTGATTATTTCGACCATTCTTGATTGTGTGCTGACATACAAGAACTGATGGCCTCGACAAATTCCTCTTGATGGGTGAATGGGATTCATGAGAGTTGCAGTAAAGCTTTGGGTTAGTGGTGGCGTGATATTTACAGAGACAAATATTTTTTCACTCTCCAGTAGAAGTTGAAGTATCAGCCTCCGGGTAAAGCCTGGTAAACCATGGTGCAGCTTCCCGCCTGCAAAAATAATTCAAAAGTTAAGAGACTCAATACAGACGCAAATAAGAAAGCTTTAAGATACTTGAAATTCATCCTAAAATTGAAAAGTTTTTCTTGATTGGCCGTGGGAGTTTTTATGTTACAACTCATTTTATAAAATGAATCTTTGAGGCATTGGCCCTTATGAAAATATTTTACAGATTGCCAGGTAGATTATGGGCTATGACCGCGGCTAGAGCGTCGGAGATTGCTTTACACAATCCTCATGACACAAAGGAAAAGTCATGGATGGTTGTTCGGTCCATGAAACTCAATTAGATGTGCGTTCTTTCTAAAAATCTGACATCATAAAAAACGGAATGAGCAGAAACGTTGAGGTGCAGTTGAACTTTGACATATATTGGGTCATTTTACCAAAATCTAATACTTTGGTGGCCAACAGGCGGAAAAGTACTATCCAATTGTGGAAGCATGTTACATGATTGGTTGGCATGAGAGGCACATTAAAAATACAAAAAAGCACATTGTATTGGGGATACAATGATGGTGCAGCTGAATTCATTCATACAGCCAAGAGACCAATGCTTTCGCAAAATACTCAGTACCTGCGTTAGCTGATGCAAACTCCACCTAATATCTTGTCACTATTATTGGTGCAGCCTTTACAGAACTAAGTTGGTCTGATCATGTCAACTCAAGTTGCAGGAAAGAGAGTGATGAGACAAAGATAGAATATGGTTTCCATGGACAACATTCTGTGATTTTGACTACTGTCTAAGTATGGCTGCAAGATCATGTCACAGTAGCTAGGGAATGAACACCAACTTACTTGAGTTAACACTATTTTGAGAATTTATCACAGCACAAAGAACATGAGCGAATATTTCTTGATTACGTAGATGACCCCAACAACAGCGAGAGAAAAATTTAACAGTGTTGTCTTCCAATTTTGACCAAGATTCATTCAATTGAAGACATCTGGAAGAAAAAGTGAATCAAGACCAAGAATAGTGCTGTGTTATGATAAAAATAAAACTAGACAATATATAAATTAAAAATGTAAGGCAAAGATGTCCAATTATAATAATTGCTGTAAAAGATAAAAAAGCATTAAAATCATTGATATGATGCCAGGAGCATTTCTGGGGTAAATATTTTTACTTTTCTATTAATATTCGCCTCCTGGCCTTAAAATCTGATTTCTAAAAATTAATGGTTTTGACCTAGAGAGCAATTCTTTGTCGACCCTAAAAATACTGCCCCAACCTGAAAACTTCGATAGCATTTTAATTCAACTTTACCGAAAGTTGTATCCCCTAAAACAACAGAAAAAGGCACACTTTGCTGTTGAATTAAAATTGCCACACCTTAGATAACAAGGTTTGTTGTTCCTCATTCTCGAGGCTTCTAGAGAAAGAACATGGGAAAAAAGCAACGGATGGGAATTCAGTCTTATCAAAGAGGTTCAAATCACAACCAGTTAGATCTCAAGAGACTTAGGAGAGAAATGGAAGGCATTCTTTCATTTGGGGTTGAGGTAAAATTAATGAATCATAGATCAGAACTTACTTTTCCGAGTCTGAGTCATGGGTCCTGTTCGATAGTAGCTCCAAAAGAGGTTGCCAGAATATGGAGCCTTCATTGGATCCCAGCCAGTCCCTCATGCATCCTTCGGAACAAAGCTCCCCAAAGAACCACAGGAAAAGAGAGACTGCCTCCACTCTGTATGAATTATTTTCGGCTGCAAAATAATGTGGCGGTTAAATGTAAGAGAAAAAAAGACCCAAGAAATTCATGAAACAATGTTACAACTGAAAGAATCAGTTTTCTAGTGCCACAAAATCAAGCAGCAGTCAATTTATTAATTGCTACAAGTTCAATTTTCTAAAAAAAATTTCAATGTTGCAAAAAACTCGGATCAAATTTTGGTAAAAAGGGCTGAGAATTAAAACTTACGAGGATATCCCAAGAAGTAAGTTTTGCTATTTTTTTGCTGCGTAACTATTGAAAACAAAGTAAACCTGTAAGAAATTACAAGTTCGTCACACTTTCAGCTTTAAAATGAGATGACGTTTTGCTAATCTGACCAGAGGATTGTAGCGATATCCAATTTTCTCTACATCCATCTCTTGCTTCTAGGAGTAGTTGAAATATTCCTAATGCACACAGCGCAAGTAACTTTAGATTTAGATCTAGGTCAAATTGAAAGCCACCCGCCTTCACAGGATAATTTGATTGTTCTAAGGTTGTTTCATACGTTTTTGAACTTTCAATTAAAGATATACTTATCATAGCTGGATTAGAACTAAAAATAAAATTGACTATCATAATACAAACCTGGAATAAGGCTGATGACCTGCTTTCTGTTAGAAAATTTGTCACTGTCTGAGAGAGGGGTCTCTTTGGCTGATGAAGGCGGCTCATCAATTTTAACTGTACCTGCCTGAAAACTGCTGCCTTTACAGAAATCTATGGAACAGAGGGTAAAAATTTACAATACGACTGAGAATAAGAAACATCACAAAGTTGATGGTGGATGAGTGTTAAAATAATGATTTGTTCCTTTGACTCGAGGGCTTAGCCAGAATAACTGACCTCTAATTTAAGGTGAAGGACCCCTCCTTCCCAAAAAAAAATTGTTCGCCTTAAGAATCATCCCCCCCCCCCCCCAAAAAAAGTGTTCTTCTTTTTGATAGGGCCTTTTATACTTCCTGTATTAACAATCCTCATCGTTTGTCAGGGTGGAGGGCAAATGAGAATACTTTGCCCTAACAAACTTTCTTTGGAATCTTGAATAAAAATATGATAGAGATAAAATTGATCATAGAAGAGAAAATAATGATAAGCTTCCAAAAGAAATTAGCTCCAGCAAAGCATTTTCATGGTCTTTCCTGATAATCAGCGCTCTTGTCCAGAAAAATTATTTAAGTCATGGGCCTGAATTATGGTTCAATGCTTTTATCAAAATATCTTGAACCAACTATTGTGAACTTGAGAGGGAGAACGGTGAAAAAAAAAAAAAGAAGTTACTTGCAAATTATTTTACAAGAATAATTAAAAATTGTAGCCTTGTTTATTGATGGATTATCAATAAATAGGGACAGCTTGCGGTCTGATATCTTACCTACTATGTTGTCCACTAGAAGAGAGGGAAGGCCATAATTTATCAGGTGTTCAATAATTGGTGGGGATTGACAAACTACAGCTAAAGACATTAAATCTGCCTCCGAAATTGTTAAAGGTACTTGTTCAGAGCCAGCCGAACGATTTTTTGAATCATTGTTCTTCTGGCCTTGACACCTGAAAATTAAAAATAAATCAATTTCACTGGCAGATAGTGCATAGAGGCAAAAGTGGTTGAATGATATTAAAAGGAGTTAACAAATTCTACAATTCTAACGTTTTAGACATACTAAAAAGCTGGGGATGAAACACTGGAACAGAAATTGAAACTTAAACTCTTGAAGAGAGAAGGTAAATCTATGAGCTATTTTAATTATTAGATTCCTTAAAATATTAACTCATTTGCACATAAATAAGACATAAATGAGAATTGAGCTGGTTCCGAGAACTTTGTCTCATCATCAGCAAGTGATCATCCCAGGGATTGCTGATCATGAGACAAACTTCTCAAAACCGGTAAGATTTCAGTATTATATTTATGTGAAAGTGAGTTACTGCTTCAGGCACTTTAATTATTTTAAAAGAACCCCGCACAGAGCATGGGGTCAGCGGCTCTCGATGAAAGTCGATGAAACTTTAATAGATTGATTTAAAGTTCATAATTAAGGGGAGCCAAAAAATTAGCTCATTTTTGCGAGTAGAAACCGAGATATTCGCAATTGAATCCGGACTATTTTCTGTCATGTTGCAGCATGGCGGAAGAATTCTGAGTCCCCTCTCCTCTCATTGTTCGGCGTTCTTGATCAGACCTCACGTCACTCGCATGAAGATAGGTGCTTATGCGCTCGGCCGGTGTAAATGCCGTACTCCCTCTCTCTCCCCGCATCTGTCAATTTCGTTTCAGCAACTACATTTCAGATTAAACCGACCGGCGGCGCTGACACGGGAGAGAAGCAGGGAACTCCATATCGCACAGCCCGAACAGAGCGTCCTAATGAAAGGAGTGAGTGTAAACAATGCGACATCATAGTTACCTGGTGGGGAGTAGGGGTTTCCTGGCCGAAGTGCTCAAGCAAGGTAAGGCGACACGGAGAATTTACCTCCGCCGCACAGAAAATAGTCCGGGTTCAATTGCGAATATCTCGGCTTCTACTCGCAAAAGTGAGCTAATTTTTTGGCTTCCCTTAATTATGAACTTTATATCAATCTGTTAAAGTTTCATCGACTTTCATCAAGAGCCGCTGACCCCATGCTCTGTGCAGGGTTCTTTTAATCTAAAGCAGTTTGTTTCACAATGCATCAAATCTAGAAGCTGTTTTACTTGTTGTTAAATTGTGACTGTTTCCAAACTGTGACAAATGCAGAACCACAAATATAATTTTCTGAAAAAAATTAAAAGTTGTACTTGCAAAAATCTCTGAATTTCTTAATGTATCTTACAGGATCTTAGAGGAAATCTGACAATGTTTGAAATTTCAAACGTCACTCTCCCTTGACACTACAGCACTGGTGTCTTCAAAAAATTTCAAACTTGTAAGTGGTGATACAGACATTTTTATCAACTGGTCTAGTCCCAATTCATAATGTAAAAAAGTTGAATAAGAGAATTCAGTCATACATTTGAACTCTTGTTTTAAAAATTAAAGAAATGAAAATATTTATGCGGTAGTTACGTTTTGAGTAAATTAAGAGCAGGCAATAATCCAATCTGAGTGAGGAAAGTGTTGAAGAGTGAGGGGTCCACAAAGCACATGGCACAAAGAATTGAATCAACTGCTTTTTTCAAGGCACTGTGAGGAGACAATTTCGAGCCCCACTCGTAGAGCAAGCTGAAATTGAAAAAAAAGGCAAATGATTAGACACAAATACAGGTTTAGGAAAAGTAAGTCAGGATAAAAATTATCAATCTATCGAAAAATTATCTATACTCAATCTATTCATTGGCCATTCACTCAATATTCCATTCGCTCCATTTTGAGCTCTTCTCCGTTACTGCAGGTTGAGGTGGATCGATTTTTTGAAAGGTTGTGGGGTAGAGATTAAACACTGACAACCAAAGCTCCTTGTGAATGGGTATAGCAAGCAATTTTCGAAAATTTTTATCTTCCATAAAGTAATTTGACCCAAGGAGCTTAAGTTGTGAATCATGATGGGTTAGTTACACATTGGTAACCTCAGTTGAAGATAAATGACTTCTCCATGGAGCCAGCTAGATGCGAGGAGCCCTGCCTGCCAATTTTAAGTGAATATTTGAATTTTAGAACAAATAATTTTGGTTCAAAGATCAGAAACAAGAAAAATATTTTTTAAAAAACTTGATTTAAGTCCATTGCGTCCAAACGCTAGTGTGTCACTGCCCTGAAATTCTCGCCACAACTTAACCCTACTTGCGGGAGGACCTGAATCATCTGATTTCCCTAAATTTTTTGGAAATTGAATGCTCAATGTATCAGCATAATAAAACTATCAACATCCAAGATCTGAATAAATTTTTGAAAAGGTTAGAATTCAGGCTACCCCAATGCACAAAAACTTGACTTTAAAACTTGAAATATTTGGGTCCAGTTTATAAACTGAAGAAAACATTTTTGGAAAAAACGCAAGTTATGCCCTTTTTTGAGTCCATAAAGAACATATGATAGTCATCAATCGGGATTTAATCTGAATATGTACATGAAAATGGACCCATTCTTCAACAGATCTTAGCAAATGCATGCTCCATCGGGAGGTATACCATGTACACAGGCTTACAATAAGCTGCGGGCTGATTGTTGAAATTGATAGACAAAGAAGAAATAAGGAGTATGGAGCGATCCTATTTGTTGAAATGGATGGTTCCTATAGACTAAGGGAGAAACTGATGGACTAATTATAGAGTCTAATGTACGTTGCCATCAGTTAGTCTATCACCTACCTTCTTTGTCCCTTGCAACTACCCACTTCCACAAATAGTATCCCTCCTTATCCCTTTTGTCTTCTTTGTCTGTAGCTTTGTCTATCAATTTCAACAATCAGCCCGCTGGCTGTGCTCAATTTATGTTTCAGGAAATTTGATACCAAATGGGAGACTCATTTTCTTATGAGCTATTATCAATTGCATAGAACAATGATTTTATTCCAAATAAAAAAAAAACTCTGCACTTAATTTTGAGACAATTTTTGGGTTAAATATTGGTGTTTGGTTTTAAGCTTTCCGTTGAAAGAGGATCATTTAGTGTATACCTGAAAAGTTGAGGTGTTACAATCTTATTATGATCAGATTTTCCTCCTTCGCACAAATTGTTGAGGATACTTTTACTCGCCCACAGAACAGCTGCCACACAATGGACGAAAGGATAAAGAGATTGAGCTACATCATCACTCTGGAAAAACAAGCGCCAGCATGAACATACAAAACCGCAGGAAAACTGAATAGTCTGGTAAATCATAAGGAGATTAATATTTCTACCACGACCTAGAAAAGAAGTTGGTAGACTACGCTCGTTGCACAGCATGCCTGAACAAGTTTCAACCTTTTGACAAATCGCAAGCAAAAACTCTACCTATATATCCTCCTTCTTTCACAAAGATAGAAAAAAAATCAGAATCGTTTGTCCAGAAAACAAGAAAACATTGCATCAGACAGAAAAAAAGGAGAATATATTGTTTGTAACAATTTTTTAAACAGTTCCGGGAGGTCAATAGGTCTATTATTATAAGCAAAGCCTTTAACAGAACCATATTTTGTAATCTGGAACTACAATTCCTGGCTTAGTTTAGAAACAACATATGTGCCGTTAGTTTCCGTTTGCACTAAAGTGTTTTTCCAGATGAGCCAGAATTTATAGTTCCAAATTGCAGAATTTGAAGTTCCAGTTGAAGAATGTGAAGAATTGCACTTCCAAATTTGAAAATGCAGTCCAATTGAGAGTCAAGTTTGCTTTCACTTTTTTGCAGGCATCGGTAAGACTTTATTGACTGTCAAGAGGTATTTGAAAATAAAAATACTAACGTTTGAAATTATACACTGAAGCCAAGTAATCAATGCGGTGATTCGTTCTTCAACATATTTATCTTCTTTGGTGCAAAGCAAAAACAGTAATTCAATCGAAGAGAAGCACTGACTTTCTACGGTAAATCCGCCTGCAATTAGAGGAAAACGTTTTTCATTAGGTATCATTGATTGACAAAAAAACTTAAACTTGATTGATCAGTTTAGGCTAGCTTGTGCTTCAAATGTTTTCAGATAGCTCCAGGTCTAGCATGTTTAAACGTGTAAGTCACAAAACTACTTGAATTAGAAGTAACAATTTATTATTTTTTCCACAGAAATAATCACTTTTAATCAGTGTTGGAGATAATGAAGCTGCGGTAAGGGTTTAAAATCTAAGTGGTTCTGCTGGAGAACAAAAATTTGAAGTGTTCGATGATAAGTATGGATATATTTCTAGAAGTTATTGGTCATGAAATAGCTAAGTGGAACCAAAATGTGGAACGTTTGCTAAAACACACATTTTCAGCCCAGGACAAGTCATATAGCAACTCCTGATTTAAAACAGTGTAAATTAGGCACTACGGCATTGTCATTTTAATTAATTGCTTAAGTAAAAAAACTAAGGTACGTTTGTTTTTGATTTAATTCGAAATCCTCTTCATCATATCGACAGCGAAAGTCCGCGATCACATATCTCATTTGCGGTGTCTGAATATCTCCGCCTCAATGTTATTTTTTAAAAGGAGAACAAGTTGACATCATTCCTTGGAGTTTTTGCACAGAGAAGAAAAATTACGGCAGTTTTAAAGAATTGCTGTTCAGTAGTTTTCCGTTTAAAAAATGAAGTATGACAGGAAGTCTGCGACGTGGCAAACCGAGTTACGTGATTGCCGACTTACACCGTCGATATATTATGGATCTATTGATTCATTCCTCTCCAAATTTTGTGGCATCCTGCTGCACATTTTGCGATCCATGAGCTGAAAATGTTAAAATTTCCTGCCTAAGAACTAAATAAAAAAACCTCTGTAAGTCAAAGGCTGTTGAAAATCATAAGGTTTTTATTACAAAGCATTAGAGGACTTTTTAGGCTGAGGTAAATTCCCAATGAGATAATCAACACTAGCGAAATCAAATAAAAATTGTGTGATTGTTGCCAGTCGTTTTAACACATTTTAAATGCATTCTGTGAAGTATTCTTCAATAATAAGGATACACGACATATTCCTGAATACTCAAATGATTTGAGATCAAAGATTCTTTTGCTAATCAGGATTTGCTGCATCTCTACTCATCCCAGGCAAAAGAGTGTCTGATACCTTACAAGCATGAAAAAGACGTAATTGGATTACCTTGCAGGAAAACTGCCGAGGCATTGTGGAGTAGAACATTTATTTCCAGGAGACCTATTTCTCGTGAATGAAGTCCAAGGCTGAGCAAAACATTCTGTAAGTAAGGCGTGTATAAAGGGGGATCAGAGTTGATATTACGGGTCAGAAACAGGCTACAACAAGCTTCAACAACACCTGGACAATTGGCAATGGCGCTCATTACTTGCTGCCGAGTTTCCGTCTTGTCCTTGCAAACTTCCAAACAATGATGGAGTAAGCACAACCAGCCAACAAAACTGTGAAAAAAAAGAGATGCAAGGTTAAA
Organism: Bemisia tabaci; assembly: GCF_918797505.1. NCBI lineage: Eukaryota > Metazoa > Arthropoda > Insecta > Hemiptera > Aleyrodidae > Bemisia > Bemisia tabaci. The sequence continues at coordinate 3,427,811 of NC_092794.1, read as the reverse complement.
TGAGGAAGAATGAAGAGACATAAATAAAATGCAAACATGGCTGCTTTGCTCACAGAGAAGTAATTTGTGGCAGATACCAATATTCCCGGGAGAGTATGCAGAAATTTTTTTAACTTGAAAGGATGTTGAGGAAAAAACGTTTTCAATGACCATGCAAGACATGAAATTTTATTGGAGGGATGAAAAGCTGGTTCATCCTTGGAAAATACTTGTATGTACCATTGTTGACTTAAAAAATCTCCTCCAAATTATCTATTGTATATCAAACGAGAATGTTAGCATATTTTGAAACATCAAAACGAAAAAAATTAAAATCCTTTTCACGGATTAAAATCGAAAAATAGAAGTGCACAGGGCAAATTTTGGAAAAAAACTTGCAAATATACTTACCTAGATTTAGTGATATCATCTTCACATTTGCCGTCGCTACTGCTGGATACATTGGAAGTAGAGGTAGAGGTTGTACCCAGAAGTTTTATCTGGGTGAGACCGATGTTATTGGATTCTTTCGGTCGATATAAGCGAAGTAAGACAACGGAAGCAACTTCTGGTTGAGGTAGGGCTAGTCGTATGAACATTCGACCGGAAGTTTCAATTGGTACACTCACAGGTATAAACCATCCTGAATTTGATGTTCCTATTTCAATTCCAACGCTACTGGGGCACACTTCAAAAGTTTAACATTTAATTAGATATGAAAAAAAAATTATGAGAAAGATACATGAAATTATGGTAATTAGTGCACAAATTTCGACAAAATTTCTGCCGCAAATATTGAAGTGAATTTTCAGGAATCCAAATAATTTGTTTCTAGAGGAGGATTGGAAACTTTTTATTTTTAATCATGAAGCTGGCTGAGAATATATTTTGAAAATTTCCTCAACATTCTCTCTCTGGATAATTTGGCCAACAATAATTGGACTGACGATTTTTTTAAACAGAGTCAAGGCTTTGAAGTATGTAACCTGAGATGTGAATTCTAGAGATACTTTGCGAGAGATCAGTCACTCACTCTTTGGCCAGGTGTTGTGATTCTTAGAAATTTTTTGACTTTTCTCCAAATTTGAACTTAGAAAGTATACGCCAATTGACCAATATTTCTTTTCATTCGTGAGTTTTTTACATGGAGTGTCAGATGATTTGAAACCCCTGTTGACGATTTGTTAACTTTAAAAATTAGGTCAATCACCTTAAAGAAGAAGTCTCATAATGCACAAATATTCAATGGGTTTGTTTCCTTGCATTTAATTAAGTTGGTTTTGTCAATCCAATTTACAAGTCTCATCCTCTTCTTGATTTGAATTTTATACAGAAGTAACTGTTAAAAAAATGTGTGCCCTTTGCGCCCCTTTTCAGCAAAAAAGTTTACTTTCCACCCCTTGTATACGATTTTATGGAAAGAGAGGATGCCTTACGTTGTCTGACAAAAAGTGAATTGTTTAAGCTATTTTAGGAAAGAAAGTGATAGGAAGGACCATTTTGCTAACCATCATAAATTCACAGGACAAAAAAGTACTGATATGTCTATTCACATAGAGTGATATGTCCATATAATCGATGTGGTTATGTTTTGTAGACTAATTTTCAAAAGCATGCCAACTATTTTAAGTCCAAAATGATGGAGAAAAAAACTGATTACTCACTGGCTAGAGAGCTCAAATGTGGTTGTAAATGGACTTCATGGATCAAAACTGCACATGGAAGAGTGAGTATAAGATCGATGGATACTTCATCTGGATAAAAGTTGTACGACCAAGCCGGGGTTCGAGCTCTGCGATGGGGTGGATTAGCATGAATGAGGACATCTGGAGAATGGGACGCTGAGAAGTTGCTGCAAGTTATGGTGCCTGTTGTAAAGTGAAAATAAAGAATATTCAAATAGCTTGAGATAAAGCTTACACACTTTCATGAGAAACTACTGTTATCTACGATCTTTGTTACATGGTTTTCATTTGCTGAAATATGAAAAATCATATCTGAATGTCCTGCAGGGTTGTCAGAGAATTTAGAAAATGAATTTCCCTGAGATTTCCCAGTATTTTTTGACTATGGCAACCCTGATCCTATTGAAGATCATGTCTATCATGAAGATCTTTCAGTTATCTACAGTAAACGAGCGTTGGATATAAAGTATCTCTCAGATTAGAAATTAAAATGTTGAAATTTTAAAGCCATCAATGCTCATTTCTGTAGAACAGAAATTCTCATTTCAACAGGCAAAACTTTTTCAGAATAAATTTTCCCTTTTATAGATACCCTGTTTAGAGCAACACTAGGCAGGACAATATAGGAAGGCAACTGCTGACGGTTTCTAAGCATATTTTTGTTGATGATCAGTCAAGGCAAAATGCTGGGGTCGAATAGTGGCGAGCAGAATCGGGTTCATGAACATTTGAGGTTTGGCTTTCAAAATTGAAGCTGGTCGGCTTTTTTAATCCTCCTTTTTGGAGGGTTTACTTCTGACTCCTACATTTGCAAGAATTCTACCTTATATTTATATAGAGAGTCCCGATTTGGTTCCAAAAAATTATGATTGCGTCAAAGAAAAATACAAAATCTTATGATCCACCCATTTTGGCTTGACCGATCATCAACGAAACTACGCTTATCTGGGCCTAGCTGGATTCATCGTCAGTGTAGAATAGCCACCTGACTTTCTACTTTTAAGCTTTGAGACGTTGATAAAACAACTTTAGGATCTGGGCAAGCGAACTTGCCATCATTTACTGAGAGCTCAATTTGCACTATGTACTCAGCTTTTTATTTAACTTTTCTTCCGTTTTTGTGGAATGAACTTTTGGATCGTGTGATACTGATCCAAGAACACAACAATTTGATGAAAAGTTGAATGGAAAGTAGAAACAAAAACTTCCAATCAACATCAGCTGGAACTGTACCTTTACGAACTAGAGGCTATCGGAGATATCCGAATTCCGTTGGACAATGTCACATGGCAAAGGCAGTTGAATCAAATTTTGTTGCATTTAACTTTCCATCCAACTTTTTGTCCGCTTTGGTTGGATGAAAAGTTGATTGGTACAAATTGGGCTTGAGGGCATTACAAAAGTGATTTTACAGCTATCAAGAGTGAATCTGTGCAAAAGGTAGTAGAAGTGATTTACAGCTATCAAGAGTGAATCTGTGCAAAAGGTAGTAGTGCTCTTACCCAGTGGTGCAAAATTAAGAAGATGTTCAGTTTCCAGAGCTGAGAGGGCTAACTTTTTGTTGGGTAAGTTCCAAGTGTGAACGGGCGGGTGCGTGAGATGCTGCATGACAAGTGAAACAGTTGAAGGATGAGCATTGATGAGATGACCGGAGCTAGCGACGAGATGACTACAGATTAATCTAAATCCACCGAGTTTCTCAAACTCTTCAACGCTTTCGCTCGTTTTCAAAGCTCGCAAAAACAAACAAAGAAGTGGCTCTGAGAGACGGTAAAGCTGAACACTTGGTTCTGCCATGTTGCCTGTAGGGGAAAACAAACATTCCACAAATTAGAGTCTTGACAAAAAATGAGTAAAAATGGTCAACAAAATTTAAAATGATAGCTGTCAGGTGATTGAGCTTCTACGTTACAAACGAACATGACAAACACCTCTTATTTTATCAAATATGCCAGGTATCTTGGTGACATCGCCCCTTGTCTGGGGTGTGTCTTACCTCTTGTAAAATGGAATAAATGTCTTAGGATGAAGATTTAAAAGTTCATGCAAATTTTTTTGAAGAGTTAGTTTAATATTTCCCTTTTTAAAGTTAACAGCTATGTACGCTACCGTGATGTGAAGGGGAGGAGGATTTGATTATTTTGAACAGAATTCACATCCATGAGTTAGTAATTTTCTACTTTTGACTGTATGTGTCGTCTTTTTACTGTCTTAGGCGTACAGTATGATTGTTATCTTTGGCTACCATCAGTTACTGAAACGATATTGCTGCGCACAGAGGTCACAGATAAGTCAACTGTTAATACTGTCAATTCAACTGGTAGTTCATGCGCTTTAGTGGCCCTCTCCATCTCTTGTTGCTAATGCAAATTTTTGGGGATGTAAGCATTTTGAAGAAGACTCCTTTTCACATACATATCATTTCAAAACAGAACGGAGACACTCTTACATCCATTGGAGGAGTATGAGTTGGAAAAATGGGTGCGAAGAAGACCTTACATAAAAAAAAGGGGGGGAGGGAGTGGGAAGAGAGATGGATTTTGCATACATACCAGAAAGATAAGACATGAGATGCCTTAAAAAGAATGTCGGCAGAGAGGTATTCTCTACAAGGGTGGTCGTCAGCTGGAAGAGTGCATCTGCTACAGAGAATGGATCACTATTTTCGAGTAGAGTAATAATTGGATCAAAGTAGGGCGTGAGTCCCAAAAGAGTAAAGGGAGCCCCTCCGCACCCACACAGAGCTTGCATCAAATGAAGTACAGTTGATTCATGTTGCATCACTGAAAAGAAAAAAAGATGAATGAGATATATATTATAATTTAAGATGAGATAATTAGGTACCATAGTTCTAAGGAGAAAAAAACTGTACAGATAAACTGCTTTTGCCAGAGCAATTTTGTATAGCCAATGCTCCTGGAGGGTATGAATCAACACTTACATGAGCAAACAATTGGATGAAGCTATACAACACTGAATAGAGGCTCTATTTCTTTAGGTAGGCTTATAAAAAAATGGACATGGTGGACTAATTCGGACTATTTTGGACGGAAAAATTCCCTCCAAAAGCTTGGAAAAAGAGCTGAAAGAAGTAACAAAAGAGTTGTCCTCTAATCATTTACTCATCTCCTTCAACTTGGAAATGGAGGTAATCCAGGAAGTAAAAGTCACTAGTAAGATTCAAAATAGACAGCGAAGAATTCAGAAAAAATCTACATGTTGGAGTTAGGACGATTAATTTGTCCATTAATGGACAAATCAATCGTGTGAAAAGGATTTGTCCATTAATATGTCGGTGTTGGAGTTGAAAAATGCATTAAAGGTAGAACTCTTTAGAGGCAGCTGTAGTAAATACCATCTGCATGAAAATTGTTCTATTAGCGACCAATAATTCTCCTTCTGAAAAACTTCTGAGAGGAAAGGGGAAATATAAAGAGTAGTAAAAGAAAAAAGGCAAAAACAGAGGTTGGTAAAGCTAAGTTGAATACAGTAAGAACTCGATTTATTGGATTTCACGACACCGGAGGTTGAATCCGTTAAATCGCGGAATCCGCTAAATCGCGCTAGTCGGTCCTGCTGAAGGGACCGGAGGATTGAACCGTTAAATCGCGGAATCCGTTACATCGCGATCCGATAATTCGAGGTTTTACTGTGCATTGATGAACGAACTGACAAATTAAGGAGACATGAAAATTATATGTTAGGATGAAACGTTTTGAAGTAAGCTAATTCAAATAGAAATCAATACCCGTGGATATCTTCAAAAATCATGAAAATTGGCCCGGTTTATGTTGAGAATCCACTTGGATAAAGTAAAGAGATTTCAAGATGATGTGATCCCACACTTAAAAGAAACTTCTGAATATATATTATTGACAACATGACACGATTGTTCCGTTTGAGGTATCCGAGTGATTGCAATCTACTTTTGAAAATAGAATGAATACATCTTGGTTCTCAGGTTGATTCCTCCACCTGTTAAATTGGCTTGATGCACAGTTACAAACTACTTAAAAGTTACTGACTACACTTCCTGATTGTAGAAAAATGCTGCCACTATTTTCCAGGGGTGCAGAAACTTCCAAGGGTTCCTCAATTTTAAGTTTCTGCAGAATTTTGCCCGACACACAAAGTAACGCGGTCAACAGTTGGGTTCCATCAAAACAGCACGGTCAACAGTTTGGTTCCCCCAAAAACAACTCGCTTGACAGTTAGGTTTCCTCAAAGTAGCACACTCAACAGTCAAGTTTCCCCTAAACCCTAAAAAAAAAAAAAAACCTCCCAAGGTTCCCCCAGTTTTTTCGTCCTCACATGGGATCCCCCACTTCACGCGAACGGCCAGACACGTGGTTGGGAAGTTTCTGCACCCCCGCTATTTTCTATTGCTCACTTTTCGAAAGTAACTAAGAATTCATCAAAGTGTTGATGGAAAAAAATAAAAAGAAAAAACTTGTAGAAAAAACATTGATGTGCTAACTTACCAACATCAGCGAGACACGGTACTTTGTTTTGTTGAGCTTGTGTTGACCTAGGTGAAGATAACTGACCTTGTTCTTCCGCTATTTTGTGATCATCAGTCTGACTATTCATTTGCATGGCGTCTTCAGTTGAAAGACTTGATGAATTTTGTTCATCCCTCTTGGCTTTCTGTTGGCTTTCTTTGTTTAAGCGTGTTTTTATTAACTTTGCCGTTAATTCAAGGAGATTGACTAGCAAATTTTCATACGAAGGGATTTTATTCTGCTTCAGTTCTCCAGTGTCCAAGTTGGTGATGTGATTTATTAGAACCCCAAACTCGGTGGACATTGAACTGTAAGTGCACTGGGCAGGATTATTATGCTGCATCATTTTTGTTGATGGAACATACGCATGTAATAAAGATGCTGGAACAAAAAAGTATAGGAGTACATTTAATGAAGGAAGGGATTTTAAAGATAATTTTGGGACGGTATATTAAAAATACGGATAGAATGGTGGACGAAAGGCTGCCAAAGTAGTTGCTTGATTGGGTTCCTCCCGGGAGGAGACAAAAGGGACGCCCAGTGAAAGGGTGGCAACAGGAGGCTTTAGAAGAAATGAGGGTTTGCCAACTTCCTGAAGGGCTTTGGGAGGATAGGGGACTTTGGCGGTTAGGAGTCGCAGAGCACCAGAGAGCCCTATAAAAGCGGCTTTATACATACATATTAAAAAATAACTCAAAAAATGAGGACATTGCAATTATTGCAAAGAACAATACCGCCTATCTACAAACTGACGATTTTGTAGGACACAGAAAAAACTTGGCCATTTTTGTATTTTGGGAGTAGATTTGCGATATTTGTATACAATAGTGTCATTACAATGCTCTCATGGAGAATTGGAAAAATTATAAACATCAGTTTGCGTATTTTATACTGGAAAATGCAGTAAAGTTGTTTACTCATTTTCGCCAAAATCGTTAGTTAGACAGTACTGTTCCTGAGCCCTCAAAATACAGCTCCAATGCATTAAAAAGTATGTAAAGTATGTAAAAGTATGTAAAGTTGCAATATGTGAATTCATTTGTCTATTTTCAATTTCCTAAACTTACGGTACATTAATTTATTTTTAAATTCTCAATTCCCATTCGTACACTACTGAGCCTTGAAGCGGTGTACTCAATATTTTCTAGGGTTCACATCTTCTAACTTAAAACTTTGTTTTGTATTGTGAAACTGAACTACCAAGTTCATTCTACAAAAGCTTGGGATTGAGCCTACCAGTTTGTTGATGAGTGATGATTGTATCACTGATATAAACCGTGAGAGAATTTTTGTCGATTACTGAAAAACAATGAAGTAATTATTTGACAGTTGTAGAGCAATTAATTTTCATGATTAGGTACATCTGCTGTATTAATTACAAACTCCTTTGTCACGAATGTAGGATTCCAAGGGTTTCCTTGCAATTTGCAACCATTTAGGCCCTTTTAAGCCAGTAAAGCCACCAATAACATGAATTGCAACCCATAGCGAAGTCCTTCAAGAGCTTTTATCAAGATTTGTTAAAGTCTTGGGGGTTGTTCTCTCCAAGCGAACATAAAATTTTGAAGAACACCTTTAGTCACATAATCCTGGCACTGTGAAAATAATTTAAAGAGAGAATTAATCTTACCAACGGATTCCACAATATTCATTGCAGTCGATAAATCTGTATTTGAGAAATTAAGGTGGATCATCAACTGAATGAGACTGTTCTGAGCATCTAGTGGGCCTCTTCTGGATGGAATGGCACCCGTCAAGGGCGTGACTAGCAGTAAAACTAAGCGAAGCATCATATTTTTCAGAGCAATTCCCAGCTCACTTTCTTCTGATTCAACATCACAGTGCATTTCCAATCTGATTAACATCTTTTGTAAGGCCAAACACACCGAAGTTCCCACCTGAAAACAAAGATATTAAACAAATTGATCATCTCATCTTATTCATTTCAAAACTAAGTAGCTGCATTAAGAGCGATAAATTCCACAAGCGTGAACATCAGCTCTCTCAGAAAGTAAAAAATAAAATTTCGTTATGAGAGTCCGACACCCATTTCTAATCAGTTTCAGGTGGTATGAATCTGTTCATTTTTCTTGAAAGAAATATATAAAATTTCAAAATTGACGAGCTCCCCGAAAACAGAATCTATACTTCTTTTCACTATTTTCCTGCAAATGGTTGCAAGAGTAGTACGTACTTCAGCATACTAACAAACTCGGGCTAGGCAAGTACTCAAACAAGATGAGTCGAATCCTACGAACTTGACTTAACTTGAAAGTAATACAAGGCTCAAGTGAGTGCATGACTTGAAACGAGAGGTGGCGGCCCAAGTTTTTGCAAGCCGAGAGTCCTGCAATGATCCGCAGTGGGTAACATTGCCATGCTGCTTGATAATAAGATATGGTGAATTGACAAGGTGCGAGGAGGATTTGCCACCACCCTCCATCCTGCAACATAACTCTCCTTTGAAGCATGGTGTCTAGTTTTCTCAGTAAAGCTCATTCTTTGATTTTTCCCTGATTTTCAGGAACTCATTCCCTGATGAGAAACCAAAGTTTTCTCCCACTTTCCTGGGATTTTCGATTTACTAGAGTTCCAGATCTGAATATCGATTTTAATTAATCTTACAGCCATTTCTTTGGCGCACATTCAAAATTTTACACGGAAAAAAAAAGAATCGCTGATTCAGCAATTCTATTGCTAAAAACAGTGAATGCAATGTTTCAACGCAGATTTTACAACAAAAAAATGCTACTTTAACCACCCCTGTGGTTAAATTAGTCTACAATGTGGTTAAAGTAGCATTTTTTTGTTGTAAAATCTGCGTTGAAACATTGCACTCACTGTTTTTAGCAATTGAATTGCTGAATCAGCAATTCTTTTTTTTTCCGTGTAATTCAAAAAATGTTCCTGATGTTGTTATTATCTGGTCAATGGAAGCTGCTACATTATTTTGAAGATTTGAAGCTTTAAATGCAGCACTCAGGAAGTTAAAAAAAGCAGCTCAAGTGCAATAACATTCGCCCTAATAACAATAGATACTTAAAATTTTCTTACTGCAACTCACTTTTGTGCACAAACAAACTCACGATTAGTATTACATTCATAATTATTCAGCAAATGACTGTACTAAAAACTAAAGATAACCTGCAGAAAATTAAATTGAAGTTAGAGGGAGAAATTGCTCGATTTCTCTTCTAGTCTGTAATAAAAAATTTAAAACACAATGGCGAATTAGAGCTGAAATTAGCCGAATAGCGCTCGGCCAGATTAAACCGCCAAATTTGAAAACGAAATGATCCCTAGGTAGTTGGAGAAGAGATTCCCGGTTTCTGGAACAGATTCCCTGATTTTCCTGGTAAAATTTCATTCCCTGATGAATCCCGGTTCTTAAAAAACTACACACCATGCTTTAAAGCGCATTACCACTGAAAGTTGACACCGAAATTTGCACTGTAAAAAATTCGTCTTTCTTTGGTGCTTAAAAGTAATCAACCCCACTGAGGAGGCAATTGAGCGAATTTTAGATGATATAAGAGATTATTTTGAAATAGAGCTACATAGGTTTCGCTTTTTCATCTTTTCAGCTTTAAATAGAATCGGAGCAGAACTCACCATGCTGAAATGAGGAGATGATAAAAATGAGTGGAGCATGGTGATCAGATTTGGACTATTTATTATCACATTGGTCATAGATTTCACAGGCTCTGGAACAGTGGAATTTTCGAACAGCGGATCAGTCTCGCTGCTTCCTGGTAGACTCATAGCTAAAGTGATAGCTTGAAACGCTAAACACCACACGCGCAGAGTAAATGTAGGGTGCCTGCAAAATATTAATTAAACCACACATTATTAAATATTATTAACAAAGGAAGAAAATAAGTCAGCAAAGAACAGCGACAGAGATACTCGGTTACTCATAGATTCGAAAAATATTACACTGCACAAAACAAATTTTTCATTTCATCACACATCAACACAATCAGATGTCTATAAGTCGAACTCAAGCTTGATCCTGTATAAATTCGACTTAGCAGGGGTCGATTGCATTTTGCAAAAAGGAACCAAAAGCATTCCAATGTCGCTAAGATTGGGCAACTTTTTTTACCTTGCAAATTTAAAATGATAAACTATACAAGTTTTATCTTTACTCCCAATTAACTATAAATTCAATACGAAAATTACCATAGTAAATTTAATTTTTTGCAAGGTTTCAGTAATTTTATTGTGAGGAATATAAGTTGCACAATTCTAGCAACATTGGAATGCTCTTGGTGCCTTTTTGCAAAATGCAATCCAATTATTTTAAACACTTTTAATTACACGTAAAATTTCTCCCTGTCAACCTGTATCCATACCATTAAAATTTAACCACTTAGATGATAAAATTCTCAACGAAGGGTTACAGATCTTAATGATCTAGAGCCATGATTACTGACACTTCCAGACTTAAAATTAGATTGCATTTAGCAAAAAGGAACCAAGCGCATTCTAATGTTGCTAGATTTGTGCAACTTACATTCTTTGCGATAAAATACTGACATCATTCAAAAAATTAAATTTACTAAGGTAATTTTCATCTTGAAATAATAGTTTATTGGGAGTAAAGCTAAAACTTGTTTACATGATCAGTTTATATTTGCAAGGTAAAAAATGTTGCAAAATCTTCACGACATTGGAATGCTCTGGGTTCCTTTTTGTAAAATGCAATCAAATTAACCCCCCAGTCAAGTCATTAAAAATTCACTGAACCCTAAAAATTGTTTACCCAAAACTAACAAACAAAAAATTACAAGATGCAGAGAAGAACATTTTCTTACGTACCATGAAAATTGCTTCATAAGACCTGATATGGCTGTTGGACTAAGAGGGATTGTGGAAGTTTCGCCATCGTTGCCATCAGCGCTCAGTGACAACCAAAGCTGAAGAATAAGTTCCAAGTTTCCGATTGGCTGAAACACAAAACGAAAATTAGAGCTGTATAATCCATGTTCAAAAATAATAGTGATTCTGACGTACCAACAACAGGATTTTTCTTTGAGTTGTGTCAAATTTACTGTCTTCCTAATTTGGAACAAGAGATTTGTGTTACAATTGAACACCTGCTTCACGGAAATCTGTGATTCTGATCAGCAAGTCAAAGTTGATAAGATTATGAGACTTCCTCAGAGACTTGATCAGTGTACTAAAGCAAATCAATTTTGAGGACTAGGTATAAAATAATGAAAACATAAAATAAACTTTGCAGAGAAATGAAGGAGTTTCTGGGATACCTGATGATAATTTTCTGATTAAACCTGATAAAATAAAGCGAGGAACTGCTCATTTTTGCTTTGAAAGAAGTACGATTTTTAAGATGCATTGGGAAACACTTTTACCTCATTATGATCATGTACACGAAAAAGGCAAAAGATTTGATCAGTATCACTAGTTTTCTTACCTGTGGGGAAGACACACTTAATAAATGATCGAAGCAGGCAGTGAACAGCTGCGCACTCCGAGGCACTGGTCCAGGGGGATGAACAGGAGGGTGCCATAAGGATGTGATGCTTTCATCCCATTGAACTGGCTCGATTAATTTTGCCACTTCCTCTGATACCTGAGAAAGATGAGAGGAAGTATAAGAGTTCATTACTTTAGAACCAAGCTTAACCTAAACTGTAATTCGGTAAACCATCCAGGATTTTGAACTCTCAAGGCTATCTTATACGTAATTTGAGAGATATCAAAAAATATTAGTTGTACAAGGTGGATAATAAAATTGCACATCATTTCTTCACTCCATAGTTTTACACAAAAAAGGGAACGTACAGTAAGATATTAAAAGATGAATTACTGACTAAAAAACTGAAATTTATCCAACGCAATTTGTTGACAAGGCAGATGAAGTTATTTGCATTTCCAATTATATATTACACAGCCCTGCATTTTTTTGGTCATGTCTTGTTGCATGGAATACTTTGATTGATTCCTATGTATATTTTAGCGCTGAGTTCGGGAAAAATATCCAAAAAATTCCATCACGTCAGGATTTTCTGCAAATTCAAAATTTTGGTTTTTATGGGGCAAAAATTTCCAAAAAAATGAATTTTTATTTCTTTTTCAATTCAACAATTGAATTTGGTCTGTAGTATCTCTACTAAGTATAAAATAACCATTGCACGTCAAAAAGAAGCCTCAAAGAGTGATACTTGTCCGAATTTCGTCAAATGTTATGCATTTTTAGATGATTTTTATCCCCAAAAAAATCGTTTTTCGGTTAGAATTTTCAAAATACATCTCGAAAAAAATACTAAGAGCTCTTAGAAATTGTTTTAAAATTAATAACACATTCTCTACTGTGAATTATCAGCACTTGATTCCCTAAGACTACAAAATGCGAAAAAAAAACATGTATCTGGCTTGCAAATGCCACATTCTCAAATGTCAACCAAAGTAAAGCTTACCAAAATAGGGGTGTGAACACTTATAGGTAAATTATATGCATTTTGAACAGTCATTCTTTGCAGAGAGGTCTCAGTGTTGCTATCCATACTGAACTCTAATCTTGAATCCATGGCAGTTGATATACTGCTACTCATAGAAAAAAGAAGAAAATATTTATTTAAAACAGTTCTTGGAAACAACAGATACCACATATAAGAGGTTAAGTTGAATTCAAAATTACTTGATGTTTAACATCTGAAATTAGACCCCCCCCCCCCCCCCCCCCAAGACATCTAATTGAAGCAAATGCTTGCCAAATATATCTTCCTAAATCATATATTTTGTACTTCCTGCATTCTTGTTATCAAGCAAGTTAAACGACCTTACAATGCAATGATGGTTTCAGCAAAGACATTTGAAGATCAAGAATCTTGATTTTTAATAAAAAAAAAAAAACCGAGGTAAACTGGTCCGATAGTATCCAAATATCAAAAACGAAAAGTCTTATCAATTGCAAGACTATAGATGAGTGGATGCAAACCACAAGTCTCTCTGCCTTAAATCGCATCTAAATCTGTACATTTATATTGATACAACAAATTGATAAATTATTTTATTTTGTAGCATACAGTTGATACATGATTGTAGCACGATGATTGCACACATACTATTGAACCCATACTCTCACAGTTAATTTTTCTGAGGAAAATACAGTGCAAAAACAGATTTTTCACTAAAAAAAGAGATAGGCTTAGTGAATCATTTTCATTTCTCCAGATCTGTTTTTCTGAAGTATCTCACTGTAGTTTCTGGGTTTCAGATTTGAGGGTAGCAAATTCCTCATCTTGACATCCTTAAAACCAGTAGTGAAATGCAGGGATGCAGAGACTTCCTAACCAAAATGAGAACAGGAAAAAACGGGGAAACCTCTAAAAAAATGGAAAAAAATTGGGAAAAGCCTGGTAGATTTTTTCCAAACTTCTCATTTTTAAAGCGTTTTACCGAGGGGTTGAAAAGGCCGATTGTGGGAGTCAAAAGGGTTTTTTTCTCCTTGTCTTGAAGGGGGAGGGGGGGGGGATCATGAATTTAAGTTAAAAATGGAGGAAGACCGGTTGAATTTGGAGGAAGGCTCAGAACTTTCTGCACTTTTGGTGAAATGCCATTGTTATTCGGCATACTACACATGAAGTTGAGAGAATAAGGATTTTCATGAAATTTTACCTTGAATTGACAGTGATAGGACTTTTAATGGTGAAGACTTTCTTTGCAGCTTCTTTCTCCTTGTTTAGACTTTCTAAGAATTCTTCAAAATCACTGTCATCAGATTCGATTGTAACCAAAGGTGGTAGGACACGGTCTGCAGAGAGTTTGTTGGAGGAGCTTGCCGGTCCTACATTATTTGAAATCAAAATCAGATGATTGATACATTTTAAGATAACACACACAAGGTAAAACAGTTATTAGAACCAGAAAATTTTTTCCCAGACTTCTGGCGAGGAAATGGTCCTGAATCCAAGATGAACCTGATGATCAACAGTGAAGAGATATTTAGGGCCGGGAAAGAGATAGGTAAAAAAAATAAGGTCGATGAAGTGTTTTGATTTTCTTTAATATTACGCACTTTAATAATCATTGCTCTGAGTAAACCTCCCCTTTCCCAAAAAATACTGATGTAACTAACCAAGCCAGCAGAGTTTGGATTACATTCAAATTATACGCGCAAAACATGACACATTTTATGATCAAATAATTTGGATGGCTTATTTATGACTTTAATATAAATCAGTCTTCAAAACAAGATAATTACCATTTAACCTTATAAAGTCATCTATTAACTTGTGTTTCACTCAATAAAATTTTGGGCTGAACTAGATATTACTGCAATTTGGTCTACTTTTACACCACTGAAAATACAAGTATAGTGACCCTTTCCCAGTAATCAGCAAAAACCTAGGAGAAAACAATCAATATTCGGACATATTACTGCAAAACGGAATTATAGACGAGTGGGAAAGATAGGGTAAGCACTAAAAAGCTGTATTAGAGAAAATTTAAAAGTGGGCATGATTCCCATTGGAGAAATGGAAAAGCAGGATTTCACATTCTGTTAAACAGAACTATGTGCCAACTGAATGTGGCACTTATGAGCCATGGGCATGGGACGAAAGAGTTGTATACAGGGCTCATGAGTTAATAATCTAAGCGGGTGACTGCAGCGCCGGCCTTGTTACTGCTGATGTCACCGGCCCTTTTTACTTCCCATTCATTCTTACAGCCCTCGACCAACAAGCACACCTCTTCTTTCCCACCTGTCTCTGGTTCTGTTTGGCAGAAATACATCTATTCAACAGTTTTCATCGATTTTAAGGGGGGGGATTTCCCATAATGTTTTAGTGATAGATTCTCGTTTAGAACCAAAAGACTGGACTACTGATCTTTCACATTTGAAGGGCCACTGGGGTCATTCCTGTTCTCAGCATTCGACTTTCCTGAGAAATTTTGATTTCCGAGACTGCCTCACTAAAATATATTGTGAATGATGGATTCAAACAGAGAAAAACAATATTACCGACATACAAGAATACTACTGTTCCGAAACACATCATACGGTCCTCTTATTTAGTGAGGTACAATTACCAACGATAATATATCTGGAATAATTTTAGTCAATTACCATTGATATCTTTAAAATATTACCTGCATCAACGACATCCTCCTCATCAATGTCATCAAGCAATCTGGTGTTATCATTGCTTGTATTTACAGCAGGCTCAGGGATAATTTCGGCACAGCACATAGTTTTGGTTGCATCTAAAGACAGAAAAAACCTCATTCAATAAACTAAGTTTTGAACAAGGAGCTACTAGTATTTTCTTCTTGGAAAACATGAGACCCACCTGAAACCACCTTCATCTTCCTACAACTTGCAGGACTGTAGCCTGATTGTTGATACTTTTTCTGGCTTTGTCAGCAAGATAACACAAGACGAGCTCTATCTGGGCCGTGTAATGTATCCACTTTCGTTTCTTGTCATGCTGACATGAATTTCAACAATCAGGCTGCTGGATGATATTACTACTGCCAAAGGTTGGGTAAATGGGACCACCTTGTTTTTTAATGGAGTGTAGAAAATGCAAAAGCCTGCTTCAGACAAGAAGTTAGTGGGCAGAGCAGCATTGCAGCAAGATTTTCAAAACTAGGATTAATTGTTTATTTTGTAATGCCTGCATTCTGCTTTAGAGTGATTTACAGCCCAAAAGAAGTGTGCGCAAATTTGTCCCAAATTTGGGTCTTTTTTGGCTGGATTCACTACACTAATACAATTTTTACTGGGAAAAAAATGGGGCTAGTAAGAAGCTCTGGATTCAACAGAGGAGCTTCTGAATCACGTACATTCCACAAGGATCTGGGGGAATGAGAGAAACAGCAGCGCTAGCATTCGACAGTTTTTGAAAGACACCCAAAAATGGGATACCCTAAGGATCTAGGGTTGATCTTGACCTATGATATGTTGGGCGCACAGAAGGAAACCTCACAAATACAATTATGTCACTGGAACTTACTTTGCAGCAAGTCTTGGAGCAAGCAAGTGATAGCGTGAGTGGCCCACGGACGATGTTGCCCAGCATTAGTCGCAATTTTGATAAGCTTCAAAAGCATATTTTGATTAAATAATTCACCTAGGGAAACACATGATCTAGCAACCTCTACTATTCGTGCCAGAACCTGGAGAAACAACAAAATTGACATGAAATATGAGAATAACAAACACAATGGAAACCTTACACTTAAAAATACAGGTCCCGTTTTTTCGTTTTGCAAATACAAAGTACTTTTAACCTGAAAATCCTGCTAGGTCAAAATGAACTCTTGATCCCAATCCATTCCACCTTAGTGAGGTTTGACTGTACTTTACTTTGTAACGAAGTTAGTAAAAGAATGAGTTTTTTTTTAACAATGGATACCCTATTTACCCTGTGATTGTTCATCAGGAAAAATTAAAGAGAGATGAAAGAACTGCCATTAGACATTTCATGCAAATTGCAAGGGTAGATCAAAATTTGATGTCTGATAAAACGGTATCCTCACACTTTTCACTACCATAAAATTTCCAAGTGATTGATGCAAATTTAACCCCCAAAATAAATTAAACGATTACGGAAAGAAGTAAAGAAAATTTACAACGATGAAAGTAAAATTTAATTGAAGTGCATACTTTGGGATATACATATGGAGAATCGACTCTTAAGAATTTAGATTAGGGGGATTTGGACCCCTCACTCCCAAGGGAGGTTTAAGGGGACGAGACACTGCAATAGAAATCCATGAGTCCCCTTAAGAAAGTTTTTTGAGCTGATGTGAACAATTATAGACTTTTTTGTATCAATTTTTGTCAAGGTGTTTAATATTTTTTTATTTTGATTAAATAATCTCAAAATTTGGATGGAGTTACTGTTTTTCAGAGATCGCAGCCTCCATAAACTTCTTCTTGTGTTAGATTACCATGTTAGACTTGTCCATTTGAATAAAATATGGTTACACTCTTTCATAAGAGTTACTGCTGGCCCGCAAAGAAGATCAATTCATGATCAAGGGTTAATGTTTCTTTAAAGAGCAGTTGCTAATGATGATGGTAAAAAAAAATGATTATACTTTTTCACTTGCGTGTGATGCAACATTCACAAACCAAAATAAAAATTTTCCTGATCTACACATTGGCACAGTGGAGTCTCGATAAGTCAGATCTTCAGCTAAGTTAGAGTTTGTTGCTAGTTCTGTCAATTTCCACACAAGAACAGTAAAACCGACTTTTATTATGTACTTGAGATAAATTGGAATTATGGAAAATCATGGAGTTGCTGACAACATATTGTTAAAATAAGGAGCAGGTAAACGCACAATATGTTCACACATCAGAAAAAGTGAGGAGTAGCCATCTTTTATTTAATGAAAGTAATAAAGTTGGCTGAATTTTGCTTTGACAAAGATCAGTTTCGGCAGAATATGTTCCGAGTTAATGTGTCATATTGCTGCGCATACCAAAAATGAGAGGCACTGTTGCATTTAAAACTCAGCATTGATAACAATGTTGCTGCATGGTGGGTTCTCCATAATTTTCAATTGATCTCAAATATTTTGCAGAAACTTGCTGATTACTGATTTCAGTCTGGTTCAAAAATTACCACTCAGTATCGCTTTTTACAGTCGACTTTTGATCAGTTTCATTTTTTTTGGGAAATATTGGACACATGTCGATATCGGCAAAGTCAAAACTTCACTTTAATCAGGCAAAATTTCCAGTCCGAAGGCTGTCTGGCTTGAAGAAATTCCACTGTATTCACAGACTGGGAGTAACAATGATATAATCTTTTAAATTAATTTGGTCCATAATAATCTGGACATTTCATAAAAAGCTAAAAATTGATGAGAAAGAAAAAGAGAAATTCAGTATATGATAAGTACTTACATTACAAGTTAGAAGGAATAAGTCTATATTGACAGTCAAATCCATGTACAAAAGGAATTTAATTAGGGCACGTGCAACAGGCAAGCAATGAGCAACAGGCAAACAAAACGAGTGATTATTTGTTTCAGATTTCTTAAATAAATTTGCGCAACTTGCACCATTTACTTGCAAATCATCAATGGATCCGGAGACTGAGGGTTGACTGGAACTTTTACCACTCTGAAAGGTCAAAATTTAAATTATTAGAGATAAGTACAAAATGTGTTTGAGTAGATGCATGTCACATCTGTTGATTTGGATGAAAGGTTTAAATTAGACCATCAGATGCATGAGAAAAACTAATTTATCGTGGTAAATGCATTTCGACCTTGCAGGTCATCTTAAATGGCAAGTAAGCAGAATTTAACGTAAAGTAATATCAAATTAACCGATATCGTAAGTAGCACAGCAATATCACAGTTAAGAAAATATAATCATAGATTAGATATCACAATTCATCATAATTAAAATTATTATAATAAATAAGTAATTAATTAAGGAATTAATAATAGGAATAATTGTAATGAGGAATTGTGATATCTAATCAATGATTATATTTTCTTAACTGTGATATTGCTGTAATACTTACGATATGGATTAATTTGCAATTATTACACATTATAAATTCTTCTTACTTGCTACTGAAGATGACCTACAGGGTCAAAATGCATTTAGCACAATAAATTGATTTTTCTTATGCATCTGAAGGTCTAATTTAAACCTTTCATAGAAAATTTGTGATACTTTCTCCACCCCTCTTGCAACAGGTTTAAACGAAGAAAGAATAGAAAGTCAAACCACCGTAGCTACTGACCACAGCCTTATATGCTTACTTTGCATTTTCCAATTATGCGCCCTATTAAAAAGGAAAAATTGTCAGAATACACAGCAATTACGCAGTTATTATGCATTTTAAGTCAAATTAAGCACGAGTTTGGGCTTGTTTTGAAGTTTTGAGATAATTTTGTTTCCCATGTAAGGTAGAGATCTAGAAGCAAAGTTTGCAACATTGCTTTTAGATAAAAAACTATCTTCACGACGACCTTTTACGAAGATCAGCAAGACATTTCAAATGTAAAAACCGCAGCAAAAGATTGAAGTTGCTTCAATTACACACTAATTACACAGATTTCTTAGAATTACGCATTACACAGCCACTATGCAGCAACCCTCCAGAAATCTCAATTATGCAGAACGGTAACACTGAAATTCAGTTAATATGGAAAGGAAATTGATATGTAACGAATAAGTTATGATTTTACAAGGCTCTCAGATTATGAGCAGTTTCTAAATCCTTGTGGCTCATAACACTCATTATTTAAGCTCATTCAGAAAAGGTTAAAGCAAGGAAAAAATACTTTCTTCAGTCTTATAATTGGACGTATTTCTGTGAAACTGAACTAAGCGCCAATTTGAGTTCCTTTTGAGGAATTTAGAATGCCGGATAGTGCGTTCTGTCAAACAGAACTAAGCGCCATGGAAAAGCATTGCAAGTATAGGACGGAATGAGCCCGGCGCCCGGTTCCACCGCCAATCCAAGCCCCCCTCTACCTTCCTCCTCCTATGGCGCTTAGTTCCGTTTGACAGAAATACGTCCAATTAATCGTCTTTCCTTTCTTTCTTTCTTCCTTTTAAGGGATTCAATACGGCAAATTATGAGCCAGTAAAAGATAATCAATATTTATAAAGGGCAAATAACAAACCTGAGACGATGCTTTCATTTGCTTCTTTAAAAGCTGACCCTTGAATTTGATTCTAATTGATAATTTGTTTGCTTGATTACAAAGAGCAGATGCAGCCTGAAAATATAAATCAGTTCATTTGAAGGCTCGCGGGAGTTTCAATTTCAGGTTGCGATCGACCAAGAAAAATTGAATCATTTGAAAAAGAATTGAAAAGAAAAACTTTGAACCTGCTCAGAGCAAGTTAGTTTCAGATACTTAAAAATAAACTTATAAAAGGGAATGGGATAGAGACAAAAGAGAAAGGATGAAGTTTAGATTTTGTAAGGATTGGATCAGATCAGTATGGGCTTTGTCAGGTAGATTTAGTGCATTGGGAATAACTTCAGTTTCAGAAAATTAGTAATTTTTGTAAAGAGGGTGAGTAAGGGGGAAGGGACATATTAGGAAAATAATATGAAAAAAAAAAAAGAATAGAGATGAGTACCTGTGTTGAGGCTTGAAAAGCTTCTTTCGCCACCTCTAAATCTTCCAACTGTTGTTTGTGCTGCATTAATTTTTTATGTAATTTGCGGCGGCAGTGACGGGCTGAGTTTATATTATCAGCAGTTGATAATTTCCTCTGAAGAGTGTAATCTCCTTGGATGAAGTTCCATTTAGAAAGCCCTATAATATAAATAAAAAATTGAAAGGTCCATTTGTAAGAGGTTACATGATCAAGCATAGAGCTTGAGGATGGACGGCGCATCGAAGAGTGTGACAAGTATAAGTATCTCGGTGTCTGGCTGGATCAGGATGGAAGGATGGATAGAGCAATTAAGGACAGGATCGTCCAGGGCAGGAGAGCCATCGCGATGCTGAACGGGGTGCTCTGGGATCAGAGCATTTCAAAGGCAAACAAGCACCGGATATATGACGCCATCGTTAAAAGTATCGTGCTCTATGGTAGTATAATGTGGCCTTGACGAAAAGAACACAAGAAATGTTGAGGGCAACTGAAATGGATTTTTGGAGGCGATCTGCCGGCATTTCGAGACGGGACCGTGTCCGTAATGAAAGAATTCGCCAGGTTATGAAGGTTGAGAAAGATATCGTGCATGACGTCATGTCCAGGCAGTTATGCTGGTATGGACATGTGCAAAGAATGTCGGAGGAGAGGTTGCCCAAACAAGTTTTGGATTGGGTACCACCTGGAAAGAGGCGACAGTGACGTCCCGTAAAGGGTTGGCGGCAGGGCGTTGATGAAGAGATGTTGCGGTGTCAGTTGCCCGATAACCTCTGGGAAGACAGGCATATGTGGCGTTTGGGTGTCGTAGAACGCCAGAGTGTGTTGTAAAGCGACTTTATATATATATATACATGATCAAGCTTGGAAAAATAAAACCAGTTTGCACCAAAGATTTTGGTTTGCTTTGCAGAGGAAAGTCTCTACAGTAAAAATAAAATACTCAAAAATTAAGAATTGAATTACAGATGAAAATGACATTTAGTGCAACAGCTGCAACTGAACTGAAAGTCAGTGCTTGAAGAACTAGCTAAATAACAGGAACAAAATAAAAAGACACACAACTTGATGAAGTTTCCAGACTATGGCCTTGTCTCCACAGGCTGTTTTACAAGATTGGTCCCAGGGAAAAATACCAATGCCGAAGTTCGGAAAAATATTGGGTTAATCAATACTTTTCCCAGTGCCAAGTATGCTCCTTGTACCCCTAGGACCAACTAAAAGAGGACGAAGAAGTGAAAGCAAACTGTGCAACATTTTGTTCTTTACTCCACTGTTCATATTTGTTTGGTTCTAATAATTTGTCTCATTGTTAATCTTGTACAATCATTATCTTGGTCCCGGTTAAATACTTGTTTTTTACTATGTGATTTATCTTCCTGCGCCAACTTCCTGTCTTGTGGAGACCGTATCAAGGAAAAACCCTGGAAGTTTTATTCCTGTAGTTCGAACTTGGGACAAATCCCATGAAAACGTCCCGTGGAGACAAGGCCTATTCAAAAGGTGTCAAAATCTTCATTTTAAAGATACAGGGCTTCCTGAAAGCATACATCAATTTCTGAGGGAACACTTTCTATTTACAGCAATATTTACCTTAAAGAGTATAAAATTTTAAAAAAAAATAACTCTAAAACTATTGATGCACATATGATTCACCTTGCTGAATGCTCTTTTTCTAATAAATCATGGAATACATAATGCTTTTTTCTATGGTTGCCTTCAAATATTTCATCAGTAAGCTATTAATGCACCTCATTTTATTGTTGCTGTGGTTTTCATACATTTTTTTCCCTTGATTTTTCACATTTAAAATCGAATTTTTATTGGATTTTTCGAAAATGTTTCTTCCACATAGGCAACTTTCCGCCGGCAACGAAAGTCACGAATTCATCTTAATCATAGTTTTTTTTACATTGCCTCTCATGGTAGTGTCAAGGGATGGACTAGGGACAAGAGAAAATGTCCGCTCCAAATTGCCATCTAATCGATTTTGATTTCAAAAAGATACGTTCTTTCTTGAAAAAGCTTCAAATACTAAAAGAAGAACATACCTCCTTTTGCAGATTTAAGATTTGTACTGTTGGAAGTGACTGAGTCGAGACATTGAATAAGGTAGAGAAGAAGCCATGTTATGAGAGATAGATCCATATGAACGGGTAGAAAACCAGGAGAAGGTTCTTGGTTATTTAAGGGTGACAGCAGAGTTACAAGCTCCATTAACAAAGTTTCTATTACATTTCTCCGCATTTCCTTATTCCGACCAGCAATAGACTTTTGAGCCAAGTACGTAAGTAAAACAAAAACTCTGGAAAAAAGAAAAGAAAATAATTAGTTTGACTCAAAGAATACACAAATATTGAGGTGGCTGCTCCAATAATTACCCGTATGGATGACAGAGTAAATAATGAAAACTCTTCAGTTGACTGATAAAAAACTTGTTCATGCAAGAGAGTGATTTTGAAAACTCTCAGTGGAGGAATACAAATTTTAATGTTTTACTTCTTCTAGAGTCATTAGTGAATATTCATCCTAATACATTCACTCATGAACAAGGTGCGGCTTATTTGGATTGCATTTTGCAATAACCACTGTCTGTGGCTCTCCTATAAAAGCACCTTTCTGCATGGGGAAACCAATGGCATAAAAGTTGTTCCTGAAATGAGCCAGAAATAGTGGTTCCTTAAAGCAAAATGTGGTCCATTTTAATCAAGTTTAAAAGTTGAGTCACACTGGGTGGCAGTCAGTTCAATCGATGAAAATAAAGAGCTATCTGGAATGGACATAAGTAAATATGAAGAATATTTAGATCAAGTGCAAAGCGATCGAAATTTCATGAAAAATTCTTTCCGTTGGCAGATTGACAAGCAGTTTGAAAAAAATTAAATTCCCTGACATTTCCCTGATTTCTGGGACAAAAAAGGCCAAAAAACCGGCAAAAACTGTAAAGCTCCATGAGAGTCGGAAAAAATAATTCTCTGGCATTTCCCTTACAAAAAGGAAAAATATTCCTAATTTTTGACACAGTTGAACTGATCAGACGGAACTTAGAATTTATTTTATGTTTTACGAATATAATGTGATGAATAGAGCAAAACATATGGTGCCTGAACTTGTGGCAGATATTTTTGCCTCATTTTTAAAATTTAAAAGACATCAGCAGAAATTCTGTTAAAACTTCAGGTTTCGATTTCATTTTCCTGTAATTTGATTAATCACCAAATTTTTTTAAAAAAAAAACTTTTAATCAATATGAGCACCCTTCAAGATTCATTTTTCAAAAAATCCATGTTTCTCAATTTCCCTGACATGAAATCACTTGCAAAATATAATTCCCTTACATGCAGAATTTCCACGGATTCCCTAACATTTTCCCTGATTTCCTTGACACAAAAAAATTTACCTGACATTTTCCAGTCACTGGACATCCTGAGTTTTGCTATCCAAAGCTTCAGAGTTTCAAAGAATCCTTTTTTTTTCACTTCTCTTCAATACCCAAAAGATGCAAAGTGCTATAAGTTCTATCAAATGCAATAATATCTAGGGCTGTGCGAATAGTGAATTTTCCGAACGAAGCGAATAGCGAATAATTTCGAGGCGACTATTCTCGAATAGCGAAGCGAATAGCGAATAATTAAAGTCAATTATTCACAGCTACGAATAGTAAAACGAATAATTTGAAATGACTTTTTTAAGTGTGAAAATTTGCAAATATTACAAAAGTCGACAAAAAAAGTATGATTAATTTTTTTAAGAACTTGCTCATACACCTGCACAGAAAACAATGAAATATCTATGATAGTAGCCTAAGCTGTTAAGAATGTGTTTGAAGATCCCTGGATGCTGGCCTGACTGTGCCTGCAGTTACGTATGCATTCCCAGGATTTGAAGTTAACTGCGCGGCAGTCAAGCTAGTATCGAAGGATCATCAGACACATTTTAGTATTTTATTTTTTTTTGGTGTAGATGAATATGTGTTTAGAACTTTTTTTTCCTATTTCAGACATTTCTGTGTCTTTCAATCCTTAATTTGGGCTCTTCGCTTATTCCAACCTTCCCTCCCACAATACTCCTGCCAGATATTGCTATTAATTTAACTTTCAATGTGTGGTACTCATGGAGCAACGAAGATACGTGGGCCAATCCCAATCGCGCTCGCTGTTCGTAAACTTGGCAAAGTCTGTAAAGATCAAAGGAGACCCGCCGTTCGCGATGTCTCAGATGGAAGGAGAGGTCTTATGCAGGTCCTCGCAACGTTTCACGATTGCCAATCGGAAATTTGTTAGTTTTGATGGCGCAAATATTTGAGAATTCGTTCCTCGTGACGGCGCGAATATTTGAATATGTCAGTTCAAAAATTCACTATTCGCGATGGCGCGATCATTCGCGATTTGCGAATAGTGCGCGAGGCGGACGAAGCGAATATTCGCCGAATATTCGTGGCGCAAACAGTCGGAATCGCGAATATTCACACAGCCCTAATAATATCCTATCTCATAATTAGTAGATCAATGATTAATTTTTGAACTAGGGCGTGGCGTGGATTGGATACCATCGAAATTTTGCTTGCTACAAAGTTTGTAGGATCAGTAAAAATTTATTCTTGAAGGCGAACAGTCAACCCTACCTTCACACACCTTTCGGTTCAGTAATTCATGCTCCTTTATAAGAGGAAGTTCTGATGTAAATTTTAATTTTTCATTAGAATAACTCGACATCCTATATTATAGTAACTTACCTGTCCTGTGGAAAGATCCTTTTTTGCGTCGATGAGTACAGGTTTGTGAGAATACTAACAAGGAATTTCCCCCACCAAGTCTGATAACTGCACGCTCGTAAAAGAAAAGTGCACATTGATATCTGAATGCGAGTATTTTCATTGACACAGAATTGATAGAAGAGATTCTCACACATGTCTTGATCTAAGGAATTGTAAAATGACTGTGGAACCTGGAAAACAAGAATATAAGAATTTAATACCATCTAAGAAAATACAATGATACTTTCATTATTTCCTGGATTATTGGTAGAAATAGGGTAGATAAAGGAATTAGGATTGAATGACGGGAAAATTGTCATTGTGCACTGAGGCTGATTCACATGATTAAGAAAATTGTTTTATAGTTTCTAACTTCATGAGGATCTTCAGCGATCCTGAACTGCGATCGGCTGTCATACCAGTAAACTGTTCTATAGAACTCGCCACTTGTGAAAAGAGCTAATTATTTCTACTTTTTTTTAATAAAATCTTTCGGCTCACAAAAAGCAATACTCAAATTTATCTTCTCTCAGAGATGAGATTTTTTAAAAATGGAAATCATAATTGGCCTCCCCCTCCAAAAAAAAGAAAAAAAAGAAAAAAAAAAAAAAAAAAAACCCATACACAATTGAAAAATAGACCTGAAAACCTGAAAATTATTTGAAGGGATGATGAAGTGGTTAGTATGAGGAGACTTTAAAAACATATATTATGCTTTCTCTTGCGATTATTTATAATAATTAAATCATAAAAGTACCAACAAAAAATTGCTAAAAAGAGTATCTTCATCTTCATCCAATGATTATAGAGAAGGAAACAGATAAGTAAAGAGTAAAATGGGATAACATACCTTGGAAACTGGCCCAATTTCGTAAACTATATATAAAAGAAGATCTAATACACTTTCACCGAGGACACACAGTTTATCAATACACGCATTGGTCAACATTTCTTTGGAATCACCGACAGCTTTGGTGCTCTTGGAGGGATTTAAACTCCGTAGCCTCTGAATAATGCTTTTCACAATGTTCAATTGATATTGATATGTGACACATTCCTGTTAAAAAATTAAAATGAAAAAATTATTTTCGAAAATCTTTTGATTTGGCAACAGTGTGAAGGGTCAGAGATGATTCTGAAGGGGTGCAAAAACCTATTGTACATTATTTATTGAGAAGTTGTGAGATATATTTGTCTCCTAAACTTACAAAGACCTGGTCGAGTTTGATGAGAAACATTGAAGTGCGTTCATTTTACTTTACACTGTGCCTCACAACTGGCTGCGCCCAAGCTCCTCTACACCCACCAATGGGTAGGAAGTGTGATTTTTTGGTTTAAAATAGGACTGTAGATTTTTCCCTAGGAAATTATTGGGTGTTTTTTAGTTGGGCGTATTTCATAGCCAAAAAAACGTATTTTCGCAGATCGGCTTATTATACCCCATTTGAACCAATGTAGTTTTTTCCACAATTTGGATCGCTTTGAAGGTTACTTAAAAACGATTCAAATAGACTTACATTTTAGTTAACTTATTATTTTTATGAATAAAACCAATTGGTAGCTGTTGTAACTCGACTTTCCAACAGGACAAAAATTAGCAACATCCTACTGGTCCAGATCCGACATCAATTGAAACTTAATTATTGTATTTTCAATCAGAAGCATCCAAAAATATACATATTATATATAAAAAAAAAATTGGTTACCTTGTACATAGCCGTCACTTTTTCCATGTCATCATAATCTTTATCTTCTTTAACCTTGTTAAAATATTGATGCATGTGTAAAATGTTAGGAGGCTCCACTGATATCAGAGGATTTAGATATTCCTTTAATTTGGCACAGCACAAAGCGTAACGACATTGAATATTTTCTAAAATGGAGTTAAGAACATTCAGCTGATTCTGTAACACAAGTAAAAATTATTAGGGTGGAAACTTGTTGAAATAGAGGATAAATAGACTTTGTTTTTGATATCTTGAAGCAGCTTGGTATAACCTTAGATCTTTAGTTCCGTTACTCTTTAAAACGAAATGCTTTCAAGAACGTTGAATAAAATTGACTAAACTTTTATTCCCTCCAGCTTGAGGTGCCAGGCTGATGTCTAGCTATTTAAATCAAATAGAATACTTAATTAATATGTTTTGCCTTGCAAACATACACAGGTAATCACAAATATAATTTAAACAAATATTTAGTAAAATCTAAAGCTGAGATTTGAGAGGTCTCGAGGAATAAACTTTGAACGACATTGACAGCATTTTCTTGGTCTGTTTCATTTTAGCAAAATCCTCCAAACAATGACAATTCCAACCCATTTGCGAAGAATCATTACGAAC
This sequence comes from Bemisia tabaci, assembly GCF_918797505.1. Classification (NCBI taxonomy): domain Eukaryota; kingdom Metazoa; phylum Arthropoda; class Insecta; order Hemiptera; family Aleyrodidae; genus Bemisia; species Bemisia tabaci. Next base: position 3,400,434 of record NC_092794.1, on the reverse strand, counting down.
CAGTTTCACTTAAGGATAAATAATTGCCAGAGAAAAAGGAAAACACAAGTACTTTTTAAAAGAAGTTTCAAAAATTACGAATTCATACATTAATTTTTAGTTCGTCCGCAGCTGGCGCTGAACTTGAACAAGATTCAGCATAAGTTTCATCAGGCAACACAACAATATGTCCAAAGAATGATCCAACAGGGATTTTGCATTTGGTCATGCTCATTCCATAACGTCCAATTGTGGTAATCTAAAAATCCAAAAAAATCCAAATCAATATCAGCTGTGCAAAGTTTGTTATATGAAAGGTATCAAAAGCTATGAAACAGGTTAGGTTTATAGCTTTTGCTGCATTGCAGTTTCAAAAAAAGGAGTATTTTACATGCTTTTCACTGAGACAATGGATATTGCTGCAAAGCTTCAGGCATACTAATCTATTATTAATGAAAACATATTGTGCCCTTAAAGATACTTTATTCATCCAATAAGTCTGTTGCGCCCTGGAGATGTAGTCAAGCGAACAGACTTCCTTTGGATAAAATCGTATGAAAATCAGAAAAACACATCAAAAAAGTTTGAAATCCATTCTTTAATGTACAATCTGCATAATTTGTAGCATGCTTTCTCAAATTTCCTGTGTCTGCGGGCAGTTTTTTTTCAATGGCTGGTAATCAGGTTTACCTAAAGGAAGACACAATAAACCACGAACTGTTAGAGACTAGCCTTTCTTAGATTTTTGATGATTTAAAGCTTTTGTTTTTGCAAAACAAAGAAATAAGGAGGAAACAAGCGCTTAAAAATGACTGAAATCGGTGGTGACAAAAAGTTTGCGAGATTGTTTGCTTATTGGGTTTTCTCACAGTACTAGTTATATTTTTAACCAATGGAACTCCTGGTGCCGCGAGGATCGGCATCTGAAGCGTTTGTATTTTTCTGTTCCTCAGCATCTTTTCTTGGCCCTACAGGAGCAATTTTGCACAAACAGGCTGGCAGTGAGCATGATGTGTGAGAGGCAGTACTCCTTACTTCTGAGTAGATCGGAGTGTGTCTAAACCCTTACGTAATTATGATCTCAATTTGATAGACCCTAAACACCTTGATGCTCCTCCCATTCTCTCTCCTTTTCTGCCCCTTGACCAGTAGTCATTCTGAAAGCTGCCTTTCAAGAAAAATGCTCAAGAGCTGGAGGTATTTTTGTGGTATATTGCAGTTTTTAAGAGACTAGTCTTGTTTGACCTCAAATGAGCAATAGGCAAATTTCCATAATTGGATTGAGTTAACTTTTCCGACCAGATTGGCAGAGTTACGAATCTAAGGAGCAAAACGCTCTGCTGAAGTCAAGAACTAAACTTAGCTGCTTGATTAATTTTTGTCAATGTTTGCAACTATTAATGTCTCGAACCAACTTAGAAGGTGGGTCCAGAATTTTGAATAAGCTCATCATTGTTGCCAACATGAAAACCAAATGTTAAAGGCGCACTGTCTCCCAGAGGGAATTCTGGTTTGTTTCAACAGAAGTTGGCAGTGCGTCAAAAACTTGACCAAAGCCACTCGCAGAAATTCGCCTGATAAGACTACTTTGATGTCATGAAGTCAAGCAAACCTGCTGATGAAACTATGAAAAAACCCAGAGAGCAATTTCAAGGACAGGAAGGTAGAGAGTATGTTCATATCCTTAAAATTTATGATGTTTCTGAAAAACTTCTGTGGGTTGAAATGGGTCACTAAACCTTGTTTATTTTATTGAATGTTCTGAAAGTACAATGTGAGTAGAGAAAGTGGTGATTTTTCCGCATTTTTATGGAGCCGAAATCGCGGAGAAAGCCGCTTTTGAAAAATCTAAAAACTGCAAGACATTTCAAACGCACCCGAATGGCGGGAAACTGACGGTGTTGACGCACTGCGGTAGTCATATTGCAATCTTCTCTCATTTTCCTCTGATGTTTGTTAAAATAAAACGTGTTTCAATGTGGAATTGTTGCTCGTTTATTACAGCTAACATATGAATGAGATTCAAGTCTTGAATTCAAAAGATATAATTTCGACTTTAGTATTGTTTTCATATACAAAGAGTAGATAGACATTTGACGGAAGTCGTGGAAACCCGTGCCCGCTTCTGATTGGTGCCGGATGACATCATTCGGCGCGACGCGAAACCGGGGCGTTTTTTGCGTATAAGTTGAGCGATTTGAACTGCGCATTTCTTGGTTATTGAGTTACTTGTTCGCGTTTTTAATGTGCGCATCGTGTTCTACGCGTCATTTTCCTTCAAAAAACTATATTCGTAAGTCAAAATTCGTTCATGGTTTAGTGACCCATTCATAAATCTGGCAAAATTGTACGAATAAAACAATAAATAAAAGAAAATAGGTTTGATAGAAACAGAGACGAAAGTTTGGAAAGGATGGAAGTTTGCTGAGCAGTTTGAACTAACCTTCAAATATCGACAAAGAGGAGGAGGCTGTATGTCGCTCATGATGAGAGTTTTTGAGCCAATATCAGTTGCTAGAATCAGCCTTTGTCCATCTACATCTTCTCCCTTGATCCATATATCGATCGATAAAGAGAGAAGTTCGGCACAAGCAGGAATGAGGATATCAGTCAACAGAACTGTAGCTCCTAGATCTAAAACGACAAACCGCCTGGCTCCACTGTGCATTCTTTCGATTACAATCATGCACTGCAATGGTGCTGTAAGAATCTGTTGCCAGGGAAATTCTCCATTTTTTTCATCACTTGAGCATCCCTGCAAGATAAGATGTAGGAGAAATGTGAATGCTTAAACATAATTTTGTTGTGCAACCAGCAGGAGTTGTTCCAAGTTACGTTAATTGGTTCTGTCTTGCTAAGTCTTGCCTTGCCTTTCATTAATTTCAGTGATAGGCCACCTAACAAGGTATAAATTGCAGCACCTTGTTTCATGTTTTTTCTTCGAAATTAAATGTAAGAGGCACTTCACACAACAGGAAATTCAGATGTCAACTGTCAGGCAATATGTTGACAGGTATACTTAATACTGATGTAATGGAACACAAATCATAAAGAAAAAAGATGTTATTTGTGTTCAGACCATTTAACCATATTTGATTGTAAATCCTTGTATTTTCTTCAGGTGTTGATTTTTGAAAACTTTGAATAAAAAACAAGTTATTGTTTTATAATAATAGTGTATTCCGGGAGCTAACGAAAAATCTTGGTTATTTTTATTTTCCTCTTTTTTCCCCTTCTAAATGTTCGATTAAATATTGATAGATCACTGCTTTGTCTTCATCCGTGAAAATACTTTCATTTGTGTTTAGGGTTTTACAATAGAACTTTAGTATTAACTAAACTAATTATTCAAGAAAAAAAAGAAAAAAAAGACTTTGTCATTAAGCTTTGCCTGAAAAACTTTGCTGAAAAGCTTTGCCTGTAATTTTTTTGAAGAGTTGATTTGGACAAAAGCACAAATAAGGTAAATAAACTACGATGAAAATAAAATTATCGAAAAATGATACTGTCTTTCATTGATTGATAAGGTATTTTTTGGTTTGAGAGTTACTTAGAGGGCAAGGATGAAATCAAAGGACATAATGAACAGATACTGCAAACTTAAACTTGAAATCGTCAGAAGTATTTCATAGTTACCCAATCATTTTTCTGCTCTTCAACTGGGTTAAAGGAGGGAGAGGACCACGTGTCCAAGAGACAGCTCACGTTTGAGGTACTATTTCCTGAAAGTTTAAACATTTCAAACTATGAAATTTAAAACAGAAAAAAAATAAAAATAAAAGAGCAAAAGGCGATCAAATACTAAACATTCCTAGGTGATACAAGACCCATGAACAGGCTTTCAGAAGTAAGGTTCACGCTTTGGTTGCGTTCTTCTTGATTTGGCAAAATACAAGCAATGTAACAACTATATTTGTTGCTATCTGACAGATTGTATTTTGTGTGATATGCATCTCAATTTTATACATGTTTGGATACGTTTTAGAACGATTCAGAAGTATAAAAGTTACTGTTTTGAGCCAAATTAAATAACAAAGATAGGTGCAGGAGGCAAAAAAATCAAAAAATCTTAGGGCTGAGGGTTAAATCTTGACTTGTCTGGTTTCTGTAAGTTGTTGAACACTCGATGGTTCAGAATACAAAACAGGATAGATATTAATGGAAGTAATACCTGCAGCAAGGACTTACCCGAATCTATTTTTTCTAGTTTTGTGCCATCACTTGCAGAAAAACATGTGAAATGAAGAGGTTCAACCTCAAGCAATCCTTTCATGAAGTGGTTGGCTGTTAAGCCCCGGAGTCTATTTGAACTGATCGAAATTGACTCATCTGATGAAGCTCCTAGACATTGAAAAAAATAGCAAGGTGAATTGAGTATAATGTTGAACGAGGTAAAAACTTACAAACATACTGCTTTTTACTTACTCTCTTCATTTTCTTCAAAAAGAAAATATGAAAAATTAATATGTATTGAAGGACCTTCCAAAAAATGTCTCAGTATTCTTTCCCGAATAAGGAAATTAGGTCTCACCATGAGAAAGAACGCAAAAATTCCACCTAGATTACTTTTGAATTTTTGAAGCTTAAGGCCAGTATGCAAACACAACTGCTGTTTGCTCACAGCTTTCCACAAGGGCTGAAAGGAAAGTAATGGACAATTGCAGATAGCTCCAGATCCAAACAAAATAATTCCAATAAATTTTGCTTGTTACCTGGCTAAAATTATCCCCTTAAAACATTAAAATTTGAAAAATTTCCATCCAAATCGGTCAGCCTGTATCAAGTTTCCCACAAATTAATTTTTGATTAATGAAATTCGTGAAATATCTGTTAATAATTTAAGACACTAAGCTTAGAAGTAAAATATAACATCAAGTTGATGATGACATCGACCTTTCTTCACAAAGCCATCGTTAGGAAGTCTCCAGCCACTGAGTAATTTTCAATACATTATAAAAATAACAATGAATTTAATTTTGATTTTTAATGTAATAGAAAATAATAAGATACGAACTAGGGAGATCGAGTAGCTGGCGTAGATCAATTGGCTCTGATGCGGAGTATCGGGGTATTGAGTGGTGAGATAGCGTATTGGTTGAAGGGGCACAAGCACCAGGTTCAATGTGACCCACACATGTGAAAGAAACAGGCACTGAGAGAGGACGAGCTAAAACTGGAGGCTCCAGGTCAAATAATTCGCTTTCAAAAGGCGAGTTGTACAATCCGTACCTGCATTGAATAACAAAGATAAATAATCATTAATTTATAGATTATCTCAAGCTCCTGTTAAAAAATAAAAAGTGATGACTCAATCCTGAAGTAATAGGCATGAGATTAGTTGTAGGGGATAGAATGCTCCTGTTTCCACCGTATAACTGATTATAGTCAGAGATCTGTAGGCTATAAGAAAGCCCTGTATCTTCTAAAAGTTGAGTTAGTTGTGAAGTAAAAGACAAATCAACTTTGATCAGGTCTAGTAATACCCAGTTACTGCACTGCTTTAATTCCTGCTTTACAAAAACTAGTCCTTCTTGACTGATTGTTTGATGCTTTTTTATTTAGGTAATTTCTTCTCTTGGTTTTCATGCTTTTTTTTAAACCTAACCTTGCCATCCTCTTTTTCAATTGAGATTGCTGATTGAATTCAAATTGCAAGTGCTAGGATTAAAATAAGTCAATCTGAAAATATTTGACACAACCCACTTTGAATTGAACTTAGCTTTGTGAGAGATGGCGCCAGGATTATGGACTGTCTAATTACAATTACCGGCACAAAGAAAGTAAAAACATGATCGGAACTTTCTGACCTTTAAGTATAGGAATGACAAATTCTTGCGTGGGCACAATGAGTCAGTTAAATAAATATAGTGTCACATGAAAGTATTGAGTGAACTGCGCTTCTTACTTTTTCTTCAACTTCTTAGAATAACAGTATTGTAGCAGAGACGTACTCTACCTTGAGAGTACGCCTCTGATAGGAGCACCTCGGACATACGTGAGAGATCGCGTATTTCCAAGGTGATCGCAGGTAGGTGCTTTGGTTGGCGCGTGCCGCGCCAGGGTTACATCTTTTGGGCATTGCTATATAGCGGCGGCCAAGCGGCCAGCGAGTGGTCAGTTGCGTACATGCGTACTTGCCGGTGATCGCCACCTTAGTGCTTTAGACGTCATCGTGAGTTGGGCTATTTCCCCATCCCTTACGCCTTTACAGTATCTGGCAAAAAAATTCACTCAAAAGAGCAAAAAATTAGGGTGACCGTATCCGGGGTTAAAGTCATGCACTTGATGCTTTTAAGTGTGTGTGTCACGATCAATATGGCGGTAAAATCACAATACAAGTAGATGTCTATGTCATTTGACGTATTGTGTATTGATGATCAGCATGGCATTCTAGGTTAGGCTAAGCAATTTTGCAGAGTTTGATAATCAGTTAATGTACTTAACGGATTTTCCCAATACCACGTTCGCCAAAATTCTTTCTTTCGAAGGTTTCTATTATTTCAAGTTATAGTTGTTTGTATGTTCGTACCAAACCACAGAACTAACCTAACCTTGAACAAGATGTCAACAAAAATTCAACTGACAGCTTGAAGGTACATAGCAGGTAAGCAAAACTGCCGCAATTCATGAAAAATTGCTATTGCGCACATTTATCACATGTACACTTAAATTTAGATGGTGGTGGACACTAGGACGATACAAATATGTGTAAAAAGACCCCACAAAAGCAAGCTTTATTTTCCCATACGGTAGATAAATTGTGCGATATTACCGAGCACATTGCTAGTCTCATACCAAAAACTGTAGCTAACGATCATTTAAAAACTTAATCCTCTCAAGATTAACTGACCCAATGATGGCAAATGTAATCCGTTTCTCTATCAAATAGTTTCACGAAAGAAAAACAGTCTTTTTATTTCAGAATAATATCATTCTTTGGAGATTTTGAAAGCTCCAATCCGCCAAAAACTTAAAAAGGTAAACTAACTGACTTACCTGGTTTTAATCAAAGAATGGTGCATGTTTTGCCGAGATTGAAGTTGAGCACCAATTTGTTTTAAAAGCATCAGACATTTTCTGACTCCTATGGCGTTGTTGTCCAGGACGATTACTTGACTAAGTAATGAGAAGAACCAATGAAGTGCACCCGCTGACCAACACTGAGGGGTGCTCGGTAACCATTCAACTAGAGCTTCCAATAAACTTTTATCAAAACTTTGAGAGTCATCACCAAAATATTTCATTGTCCTGGTAAAAAAAAAAGATAAAATTTAAGTAAAATGATTACTTTCTATTCCAGTTATACTGGATAGTACAGTAGTATTTTGTTGACTTTTTTGATGTCAAGCTTTTCCTGAAAGTAATGTGAATCTGAAAAAGGAAGGTACAAATTCATGGCTATTGATGTAAATACATACAAGTTGCTTTTATAGCGCGCCCGGGCGTTCTATGACACCTAATTGCCATCCTTGTCTATTAAAGCACAGGTCATCTGGAAAATTGCACTTTGTACTTACATCTTGAATACCACCTATACACGATTTCGCTGAGCATTTTCTACATCTCCTTCCAATGTGGGTAAATTAAAGTATTAAATATAATGGACCCCGAGACAAGATACAAATTTAGGTATTCTGATAAATGTTTGTCAACCAGAATTTCACATACAGCCTGATTCGCGGAACGAAAATTACTGGAATCAACTTCTGACTAGGATATTAAAGTGTTTATTTTACATTGATTGATGATTACAGAAGATTTGAATTGCGTGGTCACAAGAAAAACAATAGTCTACTTGAATCAAATCACGCTTTACAAAAGTTTTGGCCGACTTCTTAGTCAGACAATATTCATTTCCTGCCTTGCTTTGTTCAATGTGTTAACAATGTGCAACAGCTCAGCCTAAGCAACAAAACTGAGGTTGCCATATTTTCATATCACAGAGACTGTTATGTAACATTCAATGTACGATTTGCTTCCCATAGACTTTTGTTTTTACATGAGTGGGAGGTTTAGGCATCAAATACATTAAGTATCTGGAATATGAGTTGATTTTGTTATGCGAATCGTGTTCTATGTGAGATTTTGGTTGTGAAACATGGATCAGAATCCTTAAATAGGAACTTCGTCTACTGGTCCATTATAATGCCTTCTTCACAGGGCAATCTGACCTTCCAATCAGGTGAGAATTTTAGTTTTACAAAAGGATTCAAAAATCTTAGGTATACTTACTCGCTACAGATAACTAAAAGCTTCACACATTTATGTGCAATGCTGCGTCCAGCTGAGATAAAACAATGTTGCATCAGCGGAGGAAGATTGTCTTTGATAATATTCACAAAATCTCTTTGTTTAGAAGTTAACTGTTTTCTTCCTCCGAGTCGAATACAAGCGATCCATATTAAAACATCCAAGGCCATTAATTTCATGACAATATTTTTATTGAACACAACATCCAATAATCTTTGAACTACATTGCTTGATTTAATCATGGCAATCCTCTGCAACCTAAAACGAGAGAAAAAGTTTAAATTAAACGCCTGCAATTACATTATACTTTGGACATTGAAACTTTGATGAGGAGCAAGAATCATGGAAATCAACAGAGTAATACTAGTAATTAAAATCAGCTCAGTAATACTGGTGGCAGTACTCAATCAACTCTAGAAACAAGAGTTCACAGCACTTTGCAAGAAATTTATTGACAGATTGTTGGTGCAGTGTCAGTGAGGATTGGGTCTTTTAACTCAATGGGTCAGTTGCGCTGGTCACAGAATCGTGTTGCGATGCTCGAATCTTGTCAATTAGCTAAAATTGATGAGATCTGTCTGAACAGCAACTTTCTAAATTCAATATTAACCAAGATATCGCGCTTTGGAAAATTCGGTTTATGACGTCATCCACCGCACCACCGCGGTAGTGACACCCTTGGTTTCTTCCACCTCAGTTTCATCCGAGTTCCACGTTGAGTGACCAGTGCAAATGTGCGTTTCACCGATTGATGAAAGCAAAGTGGAAGAAACCAAGGGTTTCACTAAGGCAGTGCGCAGTGGAGGATGTCAAACCAAATTTTTCAAAGCGCGATATCTCGGTTAATATTAAACGCAGAAAGTTGCCGTTTGGACAGATCTCATTATTCTTAACTAGTTTATGAGAATCAAGCACCAAAACACGATTCTGTGACCAGCGTAACTGACCCATTGCTAAAAAAATAATTTGAGATCTCTCACAGTTAAAACAAAGAATTGGACGTGGAAAAAAATGTCCTCAAATTCCAAAAAGGTTTTTGTCTTAACCTGAAAAAGAAAGACAAGAAATCGTTACTTACTTCTCATTTGAATACTAGTTGGTTTAGTTTTAGAAATTGTGACACAAACTTCGTGGAGCCAATCGGCGCCAACAAAATTTTCAACCACCTTACTGCTTGCAACACGTTCAACTGTTTGTCCTGGTTTAATACCCATCCTGCCTATCTCTTTGCCTTTCCAGCAAAAGTCCAGTTTGCTGCAGCTCTTCTTCTTCACGGGCCTATTTACATCCTTTTTTTTTGGTGTATGCTAGATGACAATAGGAAAGAATGAGTTAAGATAAACAAGTGTTCGCAAATTGCAATTAAATGGCATGAAAATCAACCAGAAAAGATAAAGCATATTAAAGGCATTCAGAATAGTCATATGTAAGAATTTTGATGATTAGCTTAGTGATGGATACTGCTTGAGTCTCTTTTATCCCACAAATACCACTACAGCGGAACGAGCAGATTATTACACAAATTATACAATTCATCAGGGTTTTATTTTGCTGTATCCATTGAATACACAATGGTTCTAGCACTCAAACATTTCTGAAATATTTTGAATTAGATTTCCAACTCTAATGTTGAAAAATTACAAAAAAGCTGTTTTGATACTCCATTCAGCAAATATGGTTTGCCGACACCTTTTCACTCACTGTTACGAGGCTTCAATTGAATTTTTTTTCTTTCCCGAAAATAAAATTTTCAAGCTTTTAAGGAGCCAACGCAAGACCTAACCTTAATTTCCTTTCCAAAAATTGTGGGTTAAGTGCACACATTTTTCTTTATCTTTTTTGGCCCTTTCAAAATCTGGGGTATTGGTTAAATACGGGCATATACCGTAAAATGCAATGAACATTTATCACCCTCTCCGTGTTAGACCTACAAAGGGGATGGATAAATGAGTGACTTGTGCTACCTCATAGGAGCTGTTATTTTTTTTAAAATATTAAAATCTCTTACACTTGTGGCAGTTGATTCATTATCTGGAAGAGCTTTAATGTGAATTAGAAGAGTCCGCCCATTCAAGTTCAACAATTCAGGTGACAAGAATCTCACACAGCCTCCTTGTTCAGAGAGATTTAAGCAATCTGCTATGTCAACAGGGCCACAAAGAATTTCAGCATTGTGCAACGTCAAAAATTCTTCTGAAATGACAGGGTTCTCTGGAGGTCCTGAAGATAAATAAGAAAAATGAGGGTTGAATAACCTTAAAAATTATAGAAAGAGAAAATGTATACAATGTGAGACAGTTAGCTTAGATGATAGAATGAGCTCAAAAAGCATAAATGTATCTGGTTGGCTCATGAAAGAATTTGGATTGAGTTTTTAGGTCCCTCTGAAGCCAAGCACTGGAAATGGATCATCATTCAAGAATGGTTAGGCAATGCTGCTTGGTAAATAACCTCATTTAAGAGGTTGAACTTTCCGACATACCTACTTCCTTCTTGCACAAGTTGATGGGCAAGCTTATTTGTAGCACTTCCGAACATACTTTAATTGTTGACTCCTGTGAGTAATTGAACTGAAATACTTAATCCTCCTCTATTTGGGCTTATTACTTTTAATTTTGAAGAGTACTATAGGGTGTTCCGTTTTTAGACAACCATCTCAAAACCTTGCTCCCCGGCCTTTTTCCCATTCCTTTTGGTCCCAAAAAGATATTTCTGAAGGGTCAGCACCATAGCTGAAGTCTACACTTTCCCCCAAAGCGATGAAAGTTTTTAAAGCAATTACATTGCTTTAAATAGGGAGAAAATTGGCCGATTTGCGGAACTACGTTTTTCCGCTGTAAAATGCGCCGAAATGATTTCAAACCTCACCATCTCTTGAAAAGTCGTACAGAGGCCTACTTTGAACGAGAAAATTCCTTTTTTGACCCAGAGATGAGGGGAGGGTGGGTCACGGCGCAGTTAATTTTGAGGCGCTGCGCGCAGCAAAATGATAGCATTTGACAGTTTTTGATAAACCTCTAAACACTTCCTCCGAAGCTGAGGAGGCTAATGTATCTCATAAATTGTAATAAAATGATGTCAAAGAGTTATTTTCATCCCTTCGAAACTATTTTCAACCATTTACACTGTTGCCAAATTTACTCGAACCTGGAAGGAAATTAGTATATATTATGTTCTGCACTTGACTGATTTTGGCAACAGTGTAAATGGTTGAAAATAGTTTCGAAGGGATGAAAATAACTCTTTGACATCATTTTATTACAATTTATGAGATACATTAGCCTCCTCAGCTTCGGAGGAAGTGTTTAGAGGTTTATCAAAAACTGTCAAATGCTATCATTTTGCTGCGCGCAGCGCCTCAAAATTAACTGCGCCGTGACCCACCCTCCCCTCATCTCTGGGTCAAAAAAGGAATTTTCTCGTTCAAAATAGGCCTCTGGACGACTTTTCAAGAGATGGTGAGGTTTGAAATCGTTTCGGCGCATTTTACAGCGGAAAAACGTAGTTCCGCAAATCGGCCTATTTTCTCCCTATTTAAAGCAATGTAATTGCTTTAAAAACTTTCATCGCTTTGGGGGAAAGTGTAGACTTCAGCTATGGTGCTGAAACTTCAGAATTATCTTTTTGGGACCAAAAGGAATGGGGAAAAGGCCGCGGAGCAAGGTTTTGAGATGGTTGTCTAAAGACGGAACACCCTAGAGTACTATTTTATAAACAAGGAGAATCGTTATGATTGCGTGTAAAGTAACGTGATTTTTGAAAAACTTCAAATTTCATTTACCTTACTGTTAAATGGACATAGATTCTAACAGGCTGCTGTCTATCATTCTCAGCAGGCTGCAAGTTGCAACTTGCCAAATTAGTTGAAATTAATATTTCCTAATAAATAAACATAAGTTAAACAAACACTCCACCTGAGTCAGTGTGCTGCTTCCACTTTGGTTTGTGAGCTGAGCTTGCAATATTAAAATTAATAAAACTATCAACAGAGGCGCCTTGACACTTAGGAAAATTAGATGAATGTTGCTTCAATAAAGTAAATTGAATTCTTGGTAAACGGACACATGGATAATGAAGAGAAAATTTGACATCAATATATCCAATACTTGCATTCCTTGAAAGTGTTATTTCAAAAATATGATCATTCCAACTTGTTTTTCTGAAACAAAACAAAGGAAAGACATAATATATATTGATTGACATTGGCAGTAACGATCTCAAAAAAAAAACAAGAAGAAAAATCCAACATAAATATGTTGGGAAAGTTTGCCGAATAACTGAAATATTGGACACATACCTACTATTTTCACGTCTTTGCTATTTGTATCAATTGGTACTTTTTACTAAATTTGGGAGAAAATATTGATTCATGAACGTTAAATGTGAATTTATTTTGAAGATTCCATCCCATTATCTTGATTTTAAGCTGATATGCGGCATTTACGCACGACCGCGATTTGGGCGAACTGCCATGCATCGAAATCGCATTAAGTTAATCCTTTTGAATTTCGAACTGTAACTTCTCTCCTATTAGGCCGATTTTCACAAATGAGGTCTCTTAGTATTTGTATTTTAACGGAAAGTGAGTAAAAACTTGCTAAATAGACAGAGAACAATTTTTGTGAAAATTTAGTAGATCCTGGCGTCACGGTGAATGGTTAATTGGGCGAGAAAGATAAGGTTTGACAGCGGTCCTTTGCCTGGCTGTCTTTTATTGCCTTGCTTAAAACCGGACACCCAAAGCAATATCGGGAGATAACTGCAGAGGCCATGGTTAGTACATGGTATAATAAGTCACGAGGCTCATCACGGAAAAGCTTATATGAGGTTTCTGTCAAATGAAATGATAGGTACGATTTTGACAGGAAAATGTTCTCAAGGGTTTCCAATTAGCAGTTCATTCGGTTTTTAGGTAAGAGACCATCAGAGCTTGACAGTTTAACAGTTCAAAGACCAAAAAAAAAAACGGGTCTGAGGAAAAAACTATTTGGACGGCCTGTTGAATAGCATTGGTTGATCGGTTTGCTGTACTATGGTACATCCGAGTGATTTCAAAAAGCGAGCCCTACTGGCAAGCTTGAAAAAAGAAAAAAAGGGACAGAGATCTACGATATAATGTGACAGATATAGAAACTGTAAAAATTAATTTGTACGTATTGGCTAAAGCATTGAGCAAAAAAAGCTAAATAAAGGTATTCTTGCCAAGTAAAAAAAAAGGTTTCACTTAGATTTATTGAGATTTTGATCAGTTAAAGGTTTTAATTAACTGGCTAGTCGGACCCATTTATTTACAATTAGCCTATGTACATCAGACATTTTTCTAGTTTGCTCTCATGGTTTATTTTGTTGATATTTTTGCAGGTATATTGGCACATTCAAAGGACTCTGGCTTGTTGAAGCCAATCAACCCTTTTAGTAATACAGATCTGTAGGATAATGACCTTATGAATAATAGTGTGATGACTCAAGGACAAATTAAGCTGCTAAAGATACCTACTCACTGAAGGACTTCCGTGTCATACCAGTGGTTCTAATTTTGAATGGAACTACATGAGCCCGAATCACCCCCTTAACAGCTTTTGAATAATCATTCAACTTATAGGGCAGTCAGGTGTGGAATGAATGGGCATTCCTTCTTCGACTAGGTATGGAATTCGACCAGCTTAGACTCTTCCAAAAATACCAAAGTAATAGAATAAGAGAAAAAATAGACATAAACTTACAAATCAGTTTGCAACTTCCACCCTCGAGAATATTGGTTGATGTCAGAATTACGCAGGAGTTGAGGGAGGCGCCGCTGCTTGACAGCATGCATCAGCTCTGTCCAACATGGCGGGACGATCGCAGAGAAACATGGTGTTAAAATTTCAAAACGTGTTAGCTCGTACAAGGATTTCAATTGAGACATTGAACTGATTTCAGGTAGATCAGCTAGGAATTTAAAACTGCAAGAGAAAAGATAAAATTAGATGACAAGTATTACGTAAGATGTAAGATGACCACGTCTTGGAACTATTCATCCTAAGGTAATGTTTAGCACACTTTTTGAAAGCTAATGACTTGATGTGACATAAACTATGAAAAAATGAATACGCAGAGACAAAGAGAGACCCTCCATTGCTATCTTGGCAATGGTAGAAACTTTTACTTTCGGGATTCAAACATTTAACTCTGGACTTACTTACAAAGTGGATGTTGAATAACATGTTGGATATTCAATTTCGCAAACATACTACAGTTTGACTCATTATGTCACCCAAAGCTCATCATCCATCTAGTCAGCAGATCAACAGCTGAAAAAAGGGTGATGACTGTTACTCCCTTGTAATCGTCCAAAAGGAAGTGTCGAGTCCCCGAAAGTAAAAGTTTCTACCTATTACCAAGAGGCTAGTGGAGTCTCCTTTGGTCTTTGTAGATAAAACTACTAAAAAACTTTCAATTTCAAATTTTAAATGACTCTAAACACGATGTTTCAAATTATGTACAAATTATATAGATTTTGTTAGATTGTTGTCTACCTAAGAGCAAAATCCCAAAAAATATGAAAACACTTCGAATCAAAAGTTACAGCTTGAAAATTGACAAAATTTGCGACTCACAACACACAAAAGCATTTTTTGTCCTGTCAAGATTGCTGGTTTTTGAAGGAGTCTGTAGACAGAGATAGCATTTCTCATACTGCCGTGCTAAGGAAGAACGCTGTATGAACATTCGAGAGTTGCCAAATTTCCTTCGATAAAATGTTTATTTTGGAGGAAAATTATGAATAATTTTCCTCGCAATTTTAAGACACTTTAGATCAAATTACAAACAAATTTATCAGAGAAATGGGTCACTAAACCATGAACGAATTTTGACTTGCGAATATAGTTTTCTGAAGGAAAATGACGCGTAGAAAACGATGCGCACATTAAAAACGCGAACAAGTAACTCAATAACCGAGAAATGCGCAGTTCAAATCGCTCAACTTATACGCAAATTTAAAACGCCCCGGTTTTGCGCCGCGCCGAATGATGTCATCCGGCACCAATCAGAAGCGGGCACGGGTTTCCACGACTTCCGTCAAATGTCTATCTACTCTTCGTACATGAAAAAATACTAAAGTCGAAATTATATCTTTTGAATTCAAGACTTGAATCTCATTCATATGTTAGCTGTAATAAACGAGCAACAATTCCATATCGAAACACGTTTTATTTTAACAAACATCATAGGAAAATGAGAGAAGATTGCGATATGACTACCGCAGTGCGTCAACACCGTCAGTTTCCCGCCATTTGGGTGCGTTTGAAATGTCTTGCAGTTTTTAGATTTTTCAAAAGCGGGTTTTTCCGCGATTTCGGCTCCATAAAAATGCGGAAAAATCACCACGTTATCTACTCACATTGTACTTTCAGAATATTCAATAAAATAAACAAGGTTTAGTGACCCATTGGCAGAAAAATGTCCAAAAATTATCTGAAAATTAGTGTTTTATCAAAGAAAATTTGGCAACGCCTGAAGGTTCATACGGCGTTTTTCCTTAGCTTGGTAGCATAGCCAGTAATTACTAACCATCTTTAAGAGTCTCATGCTCTGTAGCCAGTGGACTCTACAATCTAGAGTCTTCTTCCTATATCTAATACTCGGGCAGCTAAGTCAGTACTATAAGTTATATATTCCTGTTATCTTATTTAAGTACATGTGCACTAATTTCTTTTTTTTTTTGTATTTTTTGGGAAGATAATAAGCATATCAAATGGTAGCAACTATGCTTCAAATGCTGAAGTAAGTTACTTGAGAAAAGTAAACAATTTGTATCTTTCATGACCTGATCTTCGTATTACTTACTGGGGCTGAGATGAATTTGAACTAGTTTGTGGAAGACTGGGATAAAACTGATCGGCTGGATCATCGAATGATTCCCGGCGGTTGAGTGAGAAGAAATGTAGAACTCCATCCCCTGTTGTAGCACAGAGCTGTTCTTTACCTGTGAAATGTGAAAAAGTCAGTAAATTAAATCAATACCAAAGATAAAATCAAGGGTTTTTCTTAATACTTCACATATTTATACTAATACCACTGGTAAAATAAAAAAAGTGAGATCTGCATGAGAAGTGAAAGCATTACCATTTTTCCTGGCTTGGAGAAAAAATATAAATACTGCAAACTGAGAGGTTAAAGCCTTTGAGGGCATATCGACAGTGTAAGTCGGCAATCACATATCTCGTTTGCGGTGTCTGAAAATCTCTGCCTCTGTGTTATTTTTTCAAAGGAGAACAAATTGACATCATTCCTTGAAGTTTTTGCAGAATTTTCTTCGCACAGAGAAGAAAAATCATGGCAGTTTTATAGAATTGGCGTAGAGTAGTTTTTCCATTTAAAAAATAAAATATGACAGGAAGTCTGCGATGTTGCAAACCGAGTTATGTGACTGCTGACTTACACCGTCGATATTCCTTTCAGCATGGAATAAAAAATTCAAAAATAGTTAACATAGTCCTTTAAAAGTACTGATGTTATTGTAGCAGGGATTAGGGCCGCCAAAAATAAAGACAGATAATTGATTAGGTCCCTAAAAATTCTTTCTACCAAATAACAATTAAAAAAAAAAAAAAAAAAACAGGAAAAATTCTAACATATTTATTGTATGAGTGACAATAATGTGAGCTAAAATATCTACTACCAAGAAAATTAAAAAGACTTTGAAAAGAAGAATACAGTGCCTGTATTTTGATTGATCTGTCTAGTGTAATTATGAACAGCATCATGCTCTGCAGACATGTTAATTGAACTTGGCTGCCGAGACAATCAGTTTTTTTGAGAAGATAGATCTGAATAACAAAACGCTAAGAGATGCCTATGGGTGTTCCTACTGATCTGCTGATTTAACATGATTGGTTTCTCTGTTCTTTACGGAGAGCTGTATTTTGTCAAATCTGACTCACTTCCTATATCTGGTAGCCTTAGTCTGTCTGTGATTCATTAAAAATGTTATAAGGTGTAACAAATACTCACTACTGCAATACGTGACTGAGATAAAGCGGGCACCATCCTTGGGAGTCATTTTACTGATAGAATTCAATGTTGCAACATCAAAGAGTTCCAAATTTCCATCAAAAGTTAGAATGACTCCGACTCCGAGGGGTCGGGAACTAAATCGCCGAGCTGCCTCTTCTTTATCAGAGAAGGGCAGTAGGATAACATCACTCGGACTTGACGAGGGCAAATTGAAAGATCGAACAGCCACTGGCTGCTCCTTCAATTTCACTACAGCACCATTGAATACTACCTTGAATAGTAATAAATAACCACCCTGATTCGAACTCGTAACATCAGGTCGGTCAAGAATAAAGCTTTTAGGAGCAATAATTACTAATACATGACTACCGTCTAAAGAAGGAATAAATTTTTTGATAAGTAAATTATCGGTGTCCTGGTCACACAAAATAGGGAAACACTGGATGAATGTCATTTTGTGATGCCTGCTGCTGTTCTTATTTTCTGAATTTTTGCTAGAGCAGTCACCATCCATTTTAGGATCTCTCAACGCTTTGAGGGAATAACTCGCACTGCTGTTGGATGTTGACGGAAATGAGAGACCACCACCGGACATTGAGAGAGTGCCCCCTCCCGCGGTGGGCAAAATTCCTAACGGTAACAGACCTACAATAAACACACACAAAGAAAAAAAATTATTTCAATTTGATTATTTAAATTAAATTAAATATACTAATAATTCAAAAACGCAGATTTGGCATAATTTTCTCTTGATCCTGAGCATCTTTCAGAAGAGGCAGCATTTTACAGAGTATCTATGAGTTCTTAGATGGAGATGAGTTGGTTCTTAGATGAGTTCTTAGACTATTGTATGACCTCTGTCCATTTTGATAACTTTTATGAGAGGTTTCATAAGTATTGTCATCGTGAGTCTCTTGAGAGGGGGAAAAACAGAATATTGTAATAACAAAAATTGAGTTTTCTGCATATTTTTAATTTTATTACGAATGTAAAACTCGACAATTATCTTAGCTAATTAACTGACTACTTTGTACCAAAGAATTAAATAAAATAAGAGGATACATATTTGACATGCTGACCTGGGTCGAACTGGAGAATAGCGAGGGGAAAACGAGGGAAAAGGAGAAAAAAGAGAGAAAAAGGAGAATATTAATACAGGAAACAAAAGGGGGAAAACAGTCCCTAAGTGTTTTTCCACAAAATGATCAAGATGATTTAGAAAAATTAAAGAAAAGGAGTTAAATAGGAGAGTGAAAACGGTGCTTCTTTTAAAAACCACCCTCTCTCATGAAAATCCGTGCAAAAGAAATAAAAGAATAAAAATTCAAGAAGGCTTACCACTGCCAAAAGTGTGAGCAGCAACAACTTGAGGATCAAGTGAGTCAATTAGAGAATCAGGGCAGGAGATATCCGCCTGGTTGCCCACAATTTCATAAAATTTTTGACCAAGATTCTTTGGCAGGAAAATTTCTTGGAACGTCGATGAATTTAATCGAGAGGCACTTGTGCCAGTCCCAGAGACATTTTTCTTTGAAGCACCTTTTTGTGCGCTATTTCTATGAGCTAGTTCCGGGTCATGATAATGAAAATCATAAATAACCATGTACAGCTGAGTCCGTTGATGTTTTGTTTTTTCTTCTTTGAACATTAACAGCAAATCCAATTCGCGGCCAGGTCTACTTAAAGTTTCTACAGCCTTGATCAGGGCTTCTGTTGTTAAACTGCTTCTGTTGCTTGACATTTCTGAGCAGTTCATGATTGGCATACTTTGTGGAAACGCTTTGACCCCAGTCAAAAGGCTGGGTCGGATTACTTCAGCAGCCGAATTATCACAGTTGTCACTATTTTGACTTAATTCACAAGAGGACTGCAGTTTCCCTAACACACATGATGCTCCTATGTTCACTTTGGTTGTTGGATTCATGTACATCACTGAAATGAAGCAAATGAAGACAAAAGTCAGCAATATTGCATTCCACATAGTTTAAATCATTTTAAGTTTAAGGTGATAATTTTGTTTAAGTTGTAAAAGAAAACGAGTAAAAATATTTCTGGAAAAGGGGATGACTACATGAATCCTTTAACTTTTGATTTAAGAAAAAAATTTATAACTCAAAAGAAATTAGATTAGTTTGATACTGCTAGACTAAGTATAGTTTTGAGATTTGGGAATAGCTGACATTATACAAGTTCCTAAACTTTGAAGCTAAATTTAAAAAATGTAGAGGAAAAAACGGCTAAACATGCCTGGAAGCATTTGCAAAGTTACAAATTGTACAGGGTTTCACTGTAAAAAGTAGCAAAGTTACAACCCTCAAAGCAAAACCACGACCAGATACAGGCGTCCTGAGACTGTATCGTGCCAAAAGTTTAAGGTTTTCAAAGGCCTAGAGGCATTTGTGGCCGTTTTTTCATACATCCCTTAGTAAATTCACCATTACATACGATGACAGTATACATAAAATGTAAGAAAAGCAGACACATACTCAGATCAACAAGCTGTTCTTGAGGTACATCGACAAGAGATAAAACAGGCCTATCAGAATTTAAGCTTCCAACGATCTCTAAAAATGCGGCATCTCTTAAGGCTTCAGTTTCTACACGAACTTCCATCTGCAAAAAAAAGAATGATTCGAGAGATGAGTTAACATTGCTTGTCATTAAAGAATTTTTCAAAGCTGGTCGCAGGACTTTTTCTCTTCTATTTAACTTCTATTTCTATACAATTAAAGATATTCATGTTCGATGCATAAGCAACATACACTCCTCACACGTAGGCTTAAGTGAGAATGGCTTTTCTGAATTTTGGCCTATTTTGAGCTACATTTCTCCCATAACTAAGATAGATTCATGTAATTGTAAGTTCAAGAAAGGTCGAGGGTCAATATCACAAATGATACTATCTTAAGGAAATTAAATTATCCTGTCATAAAATGCACTGATAGGCTGAATACACCTCTCAGCACTGATTATAATAAAATAAATAAAACCATAAACAAGCTGAGTGAGAAAGTAAAAAAAACCAGGCCAATTGGCCATGAAAAAGGGTTGCGTGAAATGGTGGTTTAAGTGAAAGGTTAGGATTAGGTGAGAAAAAGAATGTGCATACTAACTTTAAACATTCGCATGTAATTCCAGACAAAAACAATGCCTGTAACGTCACTAACAGTAGAAATGAGACCTGGGGCAGAAGTTGTCCCAACTTCAATGGGAACTCCATTCAGCGGAAGTGGTAAAGCAGGAGCTGTTGCTAGACTCACAGACAGCGGAACATTTTGCGTGTACTCCCCCTTGATAAAAGGACAAGTTGGAGCATGCCTTTCATGTTCTGACCTAGAAATTAAAATTCCTTTTTGTCAATAAGAGTGCTTTGAAAGCACCACAAAAACCCAAAAAGCAAAGACAATAAACTGACCACAAATGAATCAGTGAGTTCGAAAACATGCCAACTCGGTAACTCGAAATTGCTCATTTTTATAAAAGTCATTGAAGTTAGCGCATCTGTTCCAACTTGGACCTTTAAAATGCCCTTAAGTGCTTGTATTTTAGCACCAAAAATCTCTTTCTTAGACTAATTTCTTCATTTACTGTTCGGTTTCGTGTGTGTCTCGATTCTTTTCATTTTTCCGAGTTGGTGTGTTTTCGTTCTCACTGATTCAAATGACCTAGTCTTTTTTTTAAAATTCCTGATATTCTTACACGGTTACACAAAAACACGTAAAGTGTTTTTCGGGGGGATGGGATGCTGCAGCATGAATCAGGTGGAAATCGACTGAACTCAATGCAAATTTGGAATGAAGTTAAAAGAGGAAAAATCAGGTTTTAATGATCAAACAATTTCTGGTAGACTAGCATTTCCTATGAAGATCGCCAATTCCTTGAAACATCAAAATCATTTTGCTGGTGCTCACTGAAAGTTTGATACAACCACTTATAGTGTCAGGTGTCTCCAGTAACAATTGACATTTAGGACTTGTCGGGCAAGAATTAAAATATGTAATTGTAATGTAACATCATGAGAAAAACTTCTACCAACAGATTCTGATTCAACGCAGCAGTCATTTAGACAGAGAGATGGTGATTTTTCCATCTTACGTTATAATTTGGCATAAAAGACTGTTCAAAGAGTAGGGTGACAAACGCTCTAACTTCCAAACTAGGCAAGGTAAAAGGGGTTGTCTCGTCCTGGCTAAGTTCCCCCAATGGGCCTGTTGCAAACTTTTGCGAGAGCAAAAAAAAAGAGTGGTTCCATATAGATAATGTCTCAAAAATCACAATGAGCGCATTGGCAGACTCTGAAATGCACTCCTAACTTCACAATCTGCATAAGAAATTTGCGATTTTTTAAGCTTCCCGCTTCAAAAATGATACCACAGCACAGGTGAACATTCCATTAGAGGAGTCGTTCCATTCAATCCCTGCTCAACATGGCCGACGCTTCCGCGTGCAAGTTGAGAATAGCACGAGGTCAATCAAGGCCGATATCTATCAACGCGAAAAAAATGTGAATATAAACACGGCGATTGTTATCAGGTGGTGAGAGTCATCCTCCCATCACATGTGTTTCGGCGGATTGGCGTCGGCTATGTTGAATATTGCGTAGTATCCTTGTGAGCAGGGGTTGGATGGAACAACTCCTCTAACGAAATGTTCACCTGTGCCATGATATCGCTTTTGAAGAGGGAAGCTCGAAAAACGCAAATTTCTTACGCAAATTGTGAAGTAAGGAGAGCATTTCAGACTTTGCCGATGCGCTCATTGTGATTTTTGAGACACTTTCTATGAGTAACAACTCTTATTTTAGCTCTAGCAAAAGTTTGCAACAGGCCCATTGTCAGGGTGAAATCTGACGACAAAGCTGGTCCTCCTTTGGACCCTTGATGATCAATGATAAGCTTGCTTCACCAGAAAAAGAATAAAGACACTTCACAGTTGGACTAACCATGGTTCATCGGCTGGTTCCCAATAGATTAGACAGACAACACAGGTAAAACACATAGCACAGTCATCTCCTTTATTGTTTTGTTGATGATAAAAACCTGCTTGAGCCATTTGGTCTGGTAGTGCCCACCTATGGAGTTAAAAAAGAAAAAAAAATGAGACAAAATAAAAGTAGAGTTGCACTAAGTTTATAATCTTTCATCGAATGGAATAATTTGATAATTTACGAGAGGATGTCAATCAGAGTTTTACCTTGATTTTAATATGAATAAGGCCAAAAGCTTCTCGATTAAAAAGTAAAATATTGGTGAGGTACTTTGCCACTTTCACGACTAAGCCCTGGAAATTCCAGGAAATATTCTCAAAAAATGATTACCTAAAACCCACAAACAAGGGGAAAAGATGAGACCCATTGTTAGTAACATTGATTCACCAACTTACAGCCTCGCAAAGTGGTTAAATAAAAGTTTCCTGCAGCTAGGACCTATCAATAGTATGTCGGTCAAGAACAGCAACCAATTCATCAATGAAGTTCAAGACACAAAAATAAGTGAAGATCAGGTAATGGTTTCTTTTGATGTTGAGTCACTCTTTCCAAGTGTACCGATAAGGAAAACCCTGGATATTTTAAAGAAATGGTTGCTAGAAAAAGAGCTAGATGAAAAAATTGTCAACAATCTTGTAAATCTAACAGAAATTTGCACCGAAAACCGGTTTTTCCAGTTCAATGGTAAAATTTATAAACAAGAAGACGGTCTAACGATGGGCAACCCTCTATCCCCCTTCCTTGCAGAACTTTTCATGAGTGACTTGGAAAGAAAGATTAAAAATGGTTTCAATTGGCTTTTCAATGTGTGGAGAAGGTTTGTGGATGATGTTTTTAGTATATTGAAGAGAAGAAATTTAGATGACGCCTTGAAGTTCTTAAACTTGCAAGAAAAGTCGGTTAAGTTCACCTACGAGGTTGAGAATAACGAGAAACTTTCCTTTCTCGATTTAATGGTACATAGGCAGAAGGGAATGTTAAATTTTGACATTTTCAGAAAAGGAACGCATACTGACATTTACATTAGTAACGACTCTTACAACCCTCCTAGCCAAAAATTGAGCATTTTCAATAGTTTGATCCACCGGATGCTCAGTGTTCCTTTGTCGCCTATGGATCGTAGTAAAGAAGAGCAGAGAATTTTGGAAATTGCAGTGAAAAATGGTTTTCAAGTTGAAACTGTAAGGAATTTAATTCGTAAAAAAGAATTTCGCAAAAGGGTTCAGGAAGTGACCACTCTTAAAAGTATAAGAGAGGATGAAGGCGCCTTTGTGAAGATCTGCTACCATCCAAACCATTTTTCAAAGTTTAAAAAAGTGTTTCTGAAGTATCACCTAAAAGCAGTTCCAGTTAATAGGCACAATTTGAAATCAGTGTTCCATGGTGATCTTAAGGACCAAGTTAGAGAAGAAGACAGGGCTGGCATCTACAGTTTGAAATGTAAAGACTGTGACAAGCAATACATTGGGCAGACAAGAAGGAAGATGAAAGTAAGAATAAAAGAACATCAAAGATGTATTAAGAACAGAGAAATTGACAAGTCAGCAGTAGCTTTGCATAATCTTGAGACAGGACATCGGTTCGAAGAGGAAGGGAAACTGTTAATTGGATGCAACGATAGAAGGAAGCTGAACATCTTGGAAGCTATGGAAATGCACAAAAAGAGAGACAAGTTGGTAAATTTAGATTTGGAATGCCTGGAAAACTGTTTGCTCAAAGTGATTGGCAGCACTGATAGATTCCACACCAAGCAGGATGTAAACAACAACAGGCAGTCGGAATTTAGCCTTGAAGAAGGGACCGAGGTGTCCCGAAACGCGTCGGCTTTTTAATTTTATTTTGTGAGTTTGACAACTTGGGTTATTTGCTCCAGTGGCAGAATTGAATTGGTAATTCACAAAAATACAGAGGCGTCAAAAAATCGAAAGTTAAGCTAGTGCCAGTTTGGTATTGCATAGGCTTAGATGCAACGTGTAGTAAAGCAGCAAGCGAAAATGGAATTTTTAAGGCTTAAATTGAGTATTCAAAGTCCTAGTCCTTCACGCAACCACAAACACATGGTCAAGAAATTTCTGTCCCTAAGGATGGTTACATGAAACCTGTATCTTTGCATTCTTGCCGATGCCCTGAAACCATCCCTAAATTGCATTTGAAAACTTGGTACACTCAATTTTAATCTGATCGAGATGTCAAAGACTGCTACTTCACAAGGAGTACATATAGTGCCAGATAAGCAAGAGCAAAATAAATCATTAATCTATCTGATAGAGGAATATTCGCTCTTGAAATGTATTCTTTAAAGGTATCTGCTTATATTGCATGGTTAAACGCAACTAACCCTCAATTTCTTACTTTCAACATTGGATTGTTTAAAATGAAATCATTGAAATCTTTGGAGAGAGAAAAGTACAGGTTTGACAGTTTTTATGCAGTTCGACATTTGGGGTTTTTTTGTTACAGATATAACTCACTTATAATTCATATGAGGCCATTTTTCGAAAGTTTTGCGTCGAGCAGCTTCACTGAACATTTCTCCTCTGTCAATAACATTGTCATCTGAAGGAAGGTAGTTGTTGATTTGATCCTGAATAATGCTAGCAATCGTTAACACTGGAACACTTTTGTTCAATCTTTTCAGTTCATTGATTATTCCAACACAAACAACTTTGAATGCATAGAGGGGCATGGCGATGGTGACAGTGTTCCACTGGAAATGAACAGAAACATTCATTAGACAGATGCAACCTAGTATGTTTTAGAAGATGATTCAAATGTCTTACGGTGCAGAGGCACCAAGTAAAAGGCTCACTACTTACTGACCAATTGTTTCTACACGATGACAAGTGCGTCACCAGATATGAAAAAATAAGGAGACAAAAATGCACTGGTTTAGTCGTAATAAATGAAATTTGGCATTTTTCAAGATGACACATTTAAAATAATTTAAAAAAAAGAAAAAAAGAAGGGGGAAAAAAGTGCCTACTAAGAAAAACGGCATTATTGTAAAATTGAATTGACTCGAAAAGTCAAATTTTTCATGTTCTTTTGAAGCAATACCACTTTTAAAAAAATTACCATTATTTGCAACTCATGTTGTTTTTCACTTAATATATGTGAAAATCTAAATTCGATAATGCTACAGTAAGGAAAAATTTGCTTTCAGCCTTAATATTTTCAGAGAATTCATCCCTTTAAAAATCTAACAACAAAGAATCAACTCATATGTTAAGAGTAGAGAACATCGATTTTCAAAAAAAAAAAAAAAAAAAAAAACCAAGATAAAAAATGCAAGATTGAAGCATCTATGAAGACCATTGCATAGGAATGTAATTAAATTTTAACTCTTCAGCAATAATAATAATTTACAATTGCACCAAAAAAATACTGATATTTTTTTGCTGCAATAAATTAAAGTCATTTACTGTGAGTAACAGAACAGTAGAACGGTAGAACAGTAGTGGGTCTACACTATTCAAAATGGAAAACACAGCCACAAGACCAATCTACACAAATCAGTCATTCCCGAGGACAAGTTTTGGAACTCTACTGCGCAGTAACGTAGTATTGAGTGCCTGCAATGTATTTCTTATGAGAGCACCCATTGTGATGTAGCATTGAGTGCCGCCGAGTTAGGGCCAGGCG
Source organism: Bemisia tabaci (assembly GCF_918797505.1). Lineage (NCBI taxonomy): Eukaryota > Metazoa > Arthropoda > Insecta > Hemiptera > Aleyrodidae > Bemisia > Bemisia tabaci. Next base: position 3,374,576 of record NC_092794.1, on the reverse strand, counting down.
GGGGAGTAGATCTCAAAAAGATGCGCAATGACTGACCTGTGTGGATTGGTCTTGCACAGCCAAGAAAAACTAGAAATTAGAATTATGGATGCAAAATCAAAGGACTCTGATTTGTTTGAGTGGCAGACAGCCAGAGGGAGCCAGGGGAGGGCCAGAGAGTTGAGAGGGAGAGCATTCAGTCCGTGCAGATGCCCTGAAAATACTTTAACTGCGTCTTGTTAAATTTTATAAATATAGTTATGACCACATTGAAAATACTTTACTTGGGTCGTGATAAATTTTATAATTGCAGTTATATCCTAACAGGGAGCATTTGCAGACAAAAATCAGAGTATCAACATAATCCTCTTCACTAATTATTGCTTTCATAAAAGTTTGTGTAGGAAATGTAGAAGGGTTCTTCTATCATGTCCTAGAAATTCAGATAAAAGCAAAAGAAAAAATTATGTAAAATAGACAGTACTTTTTGGGCCTTAACGCCTGACTGCTGATCACTGTGGTTTTCTTCAAGTTTGACCGTAAGAGCATTAAGAAGTTCATTGATGTGATCTGGATCACTAACAATTTCCATAGACTTGATTGCTTGTTGCAGTAATATTGCCTAGAAAAGAAAAATAAATGAATACTCTTGAATAGTTGAACTTATTTGACAACGAGATAAACACAGCATTCCTACCAATGTTACAGAAAGTGCTCAATTGGCCGATCTCAAGGTGATCGCGGGAGAAATGTGGAGGCACCCAAAGAGGAGGAAAAAATGAGAAGGCAGAAGGCATTCGAGATATTTCTTTGTTAAATTTCAGTACTATTTCTTTGTAACTTGTTTGAATACATTATTTTTCTGAGGGAAACTGTACTGCACTCTTTAATGCAAAGAAAAAATGAGGCACGCTCGTTTGTGCGAAAAAAATAATGAAGCGTGCAGTCTTAGATCGACAGTGATGAGAGGGCTGCCTTAAAAAATTTGAAAAAGAAGTAGACTCATATGGACAACTATGTGAAGGTGGCCTCAAACATCTTGAAAGCTGCTTCAAAAATGTGAAGGCAGAGAATTTTCTGCACCCCTGCTTACATGAATGAGAACAAAATTACGGCGATGAAAGGTAGAAACTGTGCCTAATGAAAACGATTATAGACACAAAATCTGCCTGATCCTGTGATCCTCAGTAGGCATGATCGGAGAGGAAATTGTTGACCAAAATGTCACAGAAAAAATTTGTATGATTGAATTATCTTTTAATCTTCAAAGGAGACGTTTTGGAATCCTTGACAACTGCAACACATGATCTTTTTCTGATGATGAGATAAAAAAAAAAAAATTGCCAAGCCCAAGTTGAATCTTAAGAGCAGAAAATGTCTTACTCCAGGGAAAGAGAGGAAATTTTTGACAGAAAAACAAGCAAGGGTGGCAAAAAAATAAAATGAGTAAATAATAATATAATAACAAATATTAAAATAATCTTCAGAAAGATTCCGAAGATTTATCAATTTGTCAACTTTTTAGATGTTGAGACTTGTAACGAAAATGAGGAAATTTTTGTTGCAAGTTATAATGAGGAAAAACAAAGAGAAAGCTGAGAAGGAACCTGAAACATAGGTATTCTGGGCTGCATGAAATATGAGGAAAAACTCATTTGGACCGAGTTTAACAGAAAGGAACCAAGCCACATCAGCTATTGCCAAGTGCAACTGGGCAATTAAATTTTTAACGAGAGAATGTTTGTTCGGATTTCTTTGAAAATTTTAAGGAATTTGCTTCGTACCATGGAGAATTCTCACTGAAATTTGCACGAAAATCTGCACAACCGTTTTCATGTAAAAATTAAATTGCCCAATTAAATTGGGCAATAGTGAGTGGCTTGTTCCTTTGTTAACGCAGTCCATTAGACCTCACTATATGTGAAGGAATTATGTTCAAAGAGAAAATTCTGGAAAATAAAAGAGAAAAAAAAAACCATCAGTTTGAAAAATTGGGGAAAATGGAGGAAATTTTCCAGAAAGAGAGTGAAGATGAAATCCTGTACTTATAATGTGAAACGATGCTTCTAGAAGGTCCTGTTGCTCCATAAATACTGCATCAATCAACCTTGATATGAGAAAAACCTATCTTAGGCGCAGTTGGACTTTCAGACTTACCTCTGAAACAAGCAACTCGATTTTGATAATTCGGTGCACATCACTGACAGGTCTTTGCAGGAAGTTGTTTAAAAATAAGATTCCATTGTAACTTCCTCTTACACCAACGCTATAATTATCTGTGATGAGTAGCTTATCATGGCTCCCTAAATATTCGCACTGTAAAACGCCATCTTCATCAGCTGAAAAACAAAGCCAAAAATTAATCTTGGATAGAACAATCAAATCTGATAGAGGGTTAAATCTGGGATAGGTATAGAAGAAAAATAAGGATACATAGGAATAACTTAGGATAAATAGAGATGAACAGGGATAAACTAACAAACAGGAATAAATGGGAATAAAGTGAGGGGCTTGGAGAACAGGGCACATAAGTGCAATTTTTGAAAAAAATTGAGGTATTAATGATTACAAGTGTAACTGGTATTAATGCATATTCAGAGAAAAATTAGCTCCCAAATTCCACTTTTAAAGCATCAAGAAGTCCATTTGAACTTTCTTTTTGCCATAAAGATCCATGTGATTTCTAAACTTCAAACACATATTTCTGGAAATAGCAAAAACTGCACTTATGCGCCTTGTCCTCCAAGCCCCTCCATTGTGATAAGACCGATGCATTGGGATGCGACAAGAGAGTCTTGCAAATCATACAAAGACTGATATGACCAAACAGCTGAATAACTCAATATTAAGGATATTTTGGACATTCAACTACCCTTGATACCCCAAGATAAACTCAAGGGCTTGGGAAAAAATGTGTAAGACTAACTCAGGGTAGATATTCGTAATATTAGGGATTTTTAAGGTTGGATGTCAGTTAGTTGCGAGGATCCTACTGAAAGTTGGAGCACCAGTAACTATTCACTGGTTTGTACGATAGCTCTGACGGGGATTCTGGGTCCTTCAAAACTCATCCCTGATGAGTTCTTCATAAGGGAAAAATATTTACCTAACCTATATTGCAGTAATACTGAGGTGAAGTGGTCAGCTTCATTTGATTCATACGTTTATACTTAGTTTGGTAATACCTTATTGATATTGGGTGATAGAATGAGGTACATTACAATACATAACAACGGAAGGTTTAGCAGCTGGCCTTCTCGCTTCAGACACTGGCAATTGCGCTACGTCTGCCATCAATACCAATGAAGCTAACAACTTCATGAAATATTCCGCAACAAGGGGTAGAGCGAAGATATTCAAATGATATAGAACAAAGAGTGATTGATACAGATTACAGGTATAACAGTGAGCGAACCTGATAGCGAGTTTCTTTGCAGGACAGATCCAGAATTGATATCAACAACTGATATTTGTGAGCTGGATAAGGCCAACAACACGTTTAATGTGGGATGGTATACGATTTTCTTCACTGGTTCGTCTATGTTAATTATACCATCATCAGACCACTGCCAGTAGTCGTCAGCCATATTCGCAATCACAGAAACACAGACACTTTTACTTCACCAAAAACATTATTATCATTGTATGTATTGTATATAACACCATTATTATTACACGGTCAGAGTGCACAACGCCCAAGGCAGGAGATTTTCTAGACGACACCTCCGACCCCCTCCTATCCCATCGTCGACGGTCGAAGAAGGAATTATGAAATGGGGTAGAAGTAACAAATGACATCCGCGGAACGCTGCAACCCAACTTACTTTGAGGTACAACTGAGTCGCGCCAAATTTAAAAAGTAAAATTCTTTACTTGTGCAATATTTTTGTTAATACTAGGCAGACAAAAAAGGGATATTCTTTCTTGTCGTTCTAAAATTTAATCATATGTTCTTAAAATAGATCTATTACTTCTGAAGATTCTCCACACTTACACTTGCACCATCTACGATTTTTAGGGCATCCAAAAATAAAGCTTTATTTGTAGGAGCACGAGATTTTATGAGAAGAAAGGTCGTTGTAATAGATATGTACTGAAGTACCAAGGCCCCTCAAAAATTTCAGACGGCCATGCGCCCAGTGACACGCAATAAAATTTCATTTTCCATATTTCATCGATTTTTCAGATGAATGTTCGAATTCGATAAGAAACTTCAAAAGTCGATTCATGTTTTATTTCCTTCACAGAATTAAGATTTTACGGTTTCTGTCGATTCATGGTACACCTAGTATTTGGTCTTTCACAAAAATTTGAAAAAATTAATGAAACAACTGAAAGTTTCATGAAATTATGACTCATTTCAGAATCAATCTCCTCCCATTACCTATTAGCCTGGCAACTTGAGATTTTTTTTCTTTTTATGATACTATTGTAAATCAAAGATTTTCCTAGATTATTATGAGACTCCTAAAAAGGATGGATTGCAATAAATCGCAAATTATACCTACCTACATCGTAAACTAAATGCTGCAGCAAAAGATTGTTGTGTATGTTCGCCCTATCTACTAATTGAAGGGACGCCATTCACAGTTTAGTGCAATAAAACATAAGTAAGTTGCAATTTTTCTTGGCGTTGCAAATAGCCTATTGTTCTGATACATTGGCGAGCTTGTCATCTATGGATCACTTATAAAATTGGCATTTAATAACCAAAAGATGTAAAAATACTTTTTGCTGTTACACAGTAGAGAAAAGAAGAAGAATTTCATTGCATTAAATGGCAATTCAGTTTCAATACTTCAATCACTGTCCCTGAGTGGTAACGTTCACTAAATTCAAATTTTGTAAAATTTTGTGTAAGTATACTGAGACGTAATCAGTTCTCTGCTGCTAGAAACATAAAAAACATAGCCCACTCGAAATGCACCCCATGCAGAGGAGGAAACTTTTAAATTTGTGACCGGATGGATTAACTTTTTCTTTTTTATCTTTGGAATTTCATTCTAGGAATTCTGGACATCTAGCTTTAGCTGCAGGCAAACTGTGGAAATGAGAATTTAAAGTTTCTACCTGTCGGTTGCACACTTAAAGATGTCAGAAAAAGCTTCTTATTTTCACACCAACTTTTGAGGAGTTATTGAGCTAAAAATTCACACTCCCTTTCTTTGATGTATGTCTGACATCAATAACTAGTGTGACCTGTTCGTATAGTGAGAATTTTAGTCCTCAGATGAAAATTGGTTCTAAAAGTTCTAAAGACGCTCCACGTAAATTTACTAATGCTGATTTCAATTGAAGAAAGGAAATGATGCGCTGTTGCACAAACAAAAAATGCAAATATAAGTATTATATAAATATATTTATTGAGATTTGAGGGTATTAACATTTCAATTCAAAGACTCAAAGATTGATAAAACTGTACAACGGATAGTGCTTTGCATGCCTACCAAACTCTTCTCCAAAAATTGCGTCTTTCTACCATTCTGATCAAGTTTGAAATGATGGTTCCCACATGTATTTTGACCAAAAAAGAAAAGGGAAACAATAAGGGAGAAAGGAGTTATGGCTAGTGACTTGCGTAGCAAAGTGAAGAGCCTTACACAGCTCATACAGATGGAGTGAGGGAGAAATGATACAAACTAGAAAACAAAAAAAAAAGAAAAAAAAGGGAGGAAAAAAATAATGAACTAGCCTACCAATTATTTACAAAGCACTCAATTTTAACTGAAGAGAATCAAATTCAACTAAAAATTGATAACAATTAATTTGCTGATTTCCTCTCTTTTTTTAGTAACAATGACGAAGAAATGCCCCACTAGAAAAAGGAATATTGTTAGAGAGACAAAAAATACAAACGATAAATGTTGACAACAGTTTTAAAGTCGGACAAGATTTGACATGATGTACAATTCGAGATTATGGCCTCAACCAAAGTATTTTAAGAACTTAACAAAAATGGTCATAACCCTTCCACATTTAGATCTTGATTTTTTAAGACTTCATTTCTCCTTTCTCTTCTTTTATTTTCTTGCTCACAACTTCCACTGATATTGAACCACTTCAAGTCAAACTGGTTGTGCCAAAATTAATCGCTTCAACAATACTCAGAATAGTTGATAAAATACAGTAGGATAATTAAAAAAGAAAAGAGCTGGAGATGATTACAGCCCTCTGACAAAAAACAATCCTAGAATCCATTAAAAATAAATTTACACACTTTTAGACTGCAACAGAAAACCCACCATCTTGACTGTTGCACCTATTTTCCATGCTAAAATGACACCAGGCAATCTTCTGCTACAGTCTAAAAAAGCATAAACTTATGTGGCGTGGACTTTAGGTGAAAAAAAAAAAATAGATTGATTGATCGACTTGATTATTCTTCCTTGCTGCTAAACTTTCATTTGTGTGAGAAAATCCTTTCCACTGCAAAAAAACGTAAATAGATGCTACTAAAGGTAGATTAACGCAAGATAAGTTGTTAACAGAAAACACAATTTTTTATCATCAAGTCATTATTGTGGATTTTAATAATGTGTAGCACTAAAATAACCTTTATTATGTGCTGTCAGAAAGTGTGCGCAGGGAAGGGGGGGGGGGGGTTGTCAACTTCTTACCAATCCGTGCATCCAGGCTAATGGAGCACTAGACAGGGTTCTAGGTCATGCTCCACAACACATGTATTTGTATTAAATTTTAAGCAAAACACTGCAGACATACGATGGGTTTCAAAATTGGACACACTGACTAAAATTTGGAGATAACAGTGCTCATCAATTGAGGCTTTCTACTAGTTATAAAAAGAAAGCCTTCCGAGAACCAGAATGAGGACAGAACAAATTTAAGTGTGCCTTATGATGATATTATTTTTGGGGTGAGCTGATTTTATCTTAAAAGGTTTGCAGGTATCTTGTACCAGGTGAGGAGAAATTAATCGTTGAATTTCAATTAATTGTCAAATGTCAATGTTTGTATTCAATAGCAAACCTGACATACTTGAAAATTTGGTTTTTTTTAAAATCAGGCAGTTGAGTGAACTAATTAATAGGTAAGTAGTAAATGATTATTAGTTACTTATGGGGTAATTTTGGAAAATTCAACAAGTTTTGCAAAAAAATTTATTTTCAGTGAAATTTCGATGAAAGGACATATCTTGTGATGCCATATTTCTATTCCTGTCCAGTTATCCAGTGATTTTGCAACTAAAATTTTGAAGATTGGCTCCATTCATTGAGGAATGGGAATGCTAAAAACATGAAGAAGACTTAAGCGTTGAAGAACAATGACCTTCTTGCAGGAGTTACTGTAACCGCTCGGTTATTAGTCTGGCTTGTCTTAAGATCAGTTAGAATGACTTCTCCTTGCTAAGCTCTTAGTGCACAAACTGAAGAATGATGTTGCACAGTTGATCCATTTTTTATGTATCAATATACTTCTTGCCACAAACACGAGGTGATAAAAAATGAAGAGTAAGAAATAAAAGAGCTGATTGCTAAAATTAATGCGAAATTAATTCGGTTTTTTTAAATTCTTTTAATGTAAATCAATCATCATTCTGCGCGAGGTCAATTTGTAACAATGAAATTTTCTTGTTTAGATGCCAAGAATCACATGTGAGAATGGAAAATATAAGCACAACCTGGTATTAATTGACCACCAAAGAGTAGTGTCTAAAATAATGCATTTAAAAACCTATTTTCATTTCACTTTTTGACAAACATTGATGTCTCAATAAGAAGGAGAGAAATAAAATATTTAGTAGAAGGAGGGGTGAGAATAGAGCTGAGACATCTTTAACAAATTGAGAAGCGCACAAAAAGAAGCAGCAATTAAAAATTCAAGCTAAATAACTGTACGTATCCTTTTGACCCTCTGTTCTCTCGAGGTATTCTTTTTCAATTAGAATATCGATACATTTCTTGATGATGTGAACTTTTGGTTTGAACTTGAGAGCCAGCTGCGTCAATACTTCACCAACTAATTGCTGATGCTTCAATACTTTGCGCATTTTCATAATGCGAACAATGGCAGCTTGGATTAATAATTTACGATCCTCTTCAATATGTTTATGTGTTGTTTCCTGTTCTATCTTCATTTCTGTTTTCATTGGAATATTAATATTGACACGAAGTTTTTTGTTTTTGTATCCTGAATAGACAGATATCTGTGATTGAGAGTGGATATCTGCTTCATCATCATCACAGATAAGCAATTTAGACTTAAGTAAAATCTGGAGAACCTGAATTAGAAAGTCAAACTTTATTCCGGTGTGCTCGCTCAACTGAAGGACGCTCAGTTTTTTATGCACATTGAACTCGAGTAAGACAGCCATTTGGAATGTCGATGCTTGGAGAGTGTAACGATTTTTGAAACAATTTGTGTGTAGTTCACCTTTGGACATGTTATAGAGCCAGTTCAATTTCCGGCCAGAATGTTGACCACTGTAAAATGAAGTAAACCTGTGTACACTCTTTTCTAATTCAGCTGGCAGTGAGAAAAGGAACGATTGCTGGAAGGGCCATGATCCCGATGATAAAACTTGGATACTGAAATCGATATCTAGCGGCTCATTTGAACTAATAAGATGATTTTTGAACTGTTCATTTAAGTCTTTTGAAACTCCTATATCCTGGAACATGCGCTGAAGTTTGGAGGTGTATTCAAATCCACAAGCTTGTTTCAATTTTGAAATCATAGAGGCTTCAGCATCATCACTAGCAGACATGTGCTGGACCAGTCGCTTCGCCAGCATTTTGCTGTAAAATTTTTGGAAAACATCTTTATCCTCGATATACTTGAACACAACCATCACTTGATTCAAGGTATCCTCCAACTCTGCCTCCTCTGGATTTTTGCTCGATTTTTTCAGCAGGATATCGCAAAACTTGGCTAGTAATTCTGGTGACTTTGAGCTCGCGTTTGCTATTCTTGTGACTGCATTATTGTTGATAAAGCGACCACAAGCCTTGTCTAACGCAGCAACAAAACCAGAATCATTGTTGAAAGCAGTTAACACGAGTACATTATATTTCTTATGTACTTCCAAAGTAGCATTTACATAAACTTTCGGATCATTCAATGCACTCTCACCACATTTTTCGATGGCCTGAAGACCTTGCGCAGCAATATGGCTCTCTAACAGATTTCTTAATTCTCCTAAACCATCTGGGATTCGTGCCACTAACTGATACATTCTTCCAAGATCTTCATCTTTGTCTGCATCAAGGAGATTTTGAAACTCGGCATGAAATATTTCTAAGTGTTTTTCAATTAGCACCTGCTCACAACATTTGGAAAGCCGATCAAGTGTTGTTTCATGGAGGTAAACTTGAACTCGTTTTCCTTCTTCAGCTAAGCGTTGCTCTGCTTTTTTCATGTACTCTGTGACAGGGTTCTGTCTCAGAAATTCTGTACTCTCTCGATTATAAAACCTTTCAGTGTCTTCTAAGAAAACATTTTCAAATGAGTCTTTGTACACGGTTAAGTTCAATCCTTTGCCAACAGGGCTTGTCTCATTGAGACTTAACTCCACGTAACAATTAATAACACCACTGACAAGACGAGTATTGATAGTTTCACCATTTCTTTCTCTTTCAATGAGTTTAAGTACAGCAGCTGTTACTTGCTTGTTAAGCTGCTTGAATAAATGATCACGCCATGTTAACAAAGCTAGTTGATAAATTTCTCGGATCGTTTTCTTTCCTTCTTCATGCTCTCGCCGCACCCAATGCCTATTCAAATATGCACAAACCCCGTTGAGAACCTTTGAACTGAACTGGTATTCTTCCCATTGACGTGTGTAGAATTGAAGAACATCCTCATCCATTAAATCTACGCCATCTTTCAGCAGATTGATTAAATAATTACGTAAGAAGTCTCTGAGCTTTTTGTACAGTTCTAAACCGATTAACTGCGCGCCACCCGGGTTGTTGGGTCCTTTTTTCTGCTTTGAGGTGGAGCCATTTCGTTGAACCTTTTGATGAACACTTGTGCAGTAGTTGTAGACATGGGTATACAGTTCCATGTACCGTGGCTTCGGCATGAACTGCCGATTGTAAACTTGCTCGATGCCTTCTCGTAAATCGTCCCATATTTGATCAAGATCAATCTGCTTCAGACCAGGATTACAATCCCTTTTGTGACTTGCCATCGCTTGATCGTTGTAAGACATTACAGCTTCTTTCCTGCAACAATAATAGTTTCATAAATCAGGGTTGCCATCATTTCTTTATCTTTAAATTCCCTGACTTTCCCTGACCTTTGAAAAAAATTCCACCTTCTTTTTCTTTTCTTAAATACCTATACTATTTTTTGCTAAACTTTAACCGTTAACGTTAAACCTTCCCTAGAGGGGTAAACAGTTGGAAGATCAGGGATGTTTTAGGGATTAGTAGATGTGCCAGAGATGCCCTGACTTTTCCCGATCGTCGCGAATTCCCTGACTATTCCTCATTTTTCCTAACAGCCGGCAACCACAGGGCTTCATAAATAATAATTCATTTCATTGCCTCCTGACTTAAACACCATTTTTTGGGGTAGAGCATAAATGGAACAATTTGGCTAGACACAGAATCGTGTTTTGATGGTTTGAGTTTGTGGATGGGCAAAAATTGATGAAATCTGTTCAAATGCCAAATTTTTGCTCTAATATAGACGCTGAAAACATATTACATCATCTACTGCGGTGGTACAAACTGTTGATTCTTCCACAGAGCGCCCAACACCTTCAACATTCTGATTTATGTTTCCTCTTCAAAATTTCACATAAAACATAATTTGCGCAACGAACATTACTGATATCAACTCCAAACAAGATAATAAGGTTTTTATTGAGCACTGATTCTGAAAAATTTGAATTTTTTGTTCAAATGAAAAACCAGACTCTACTCGAATTAATCACTCTTTGACGATCAAATCTATTGAGCGATACTTTCAGAGCACATTGAAATGCTTGGAGTCATTAATACATATCTAACAATACTGCAATTTTACCTTGGTTATCATTGTTGATATCTTTTAGATGTTAACCATGAATATTACAATTTTCGAGGGATCCAAGAGTTCGAAGACATTGCGGACTGATGAGGAGTCATAAACTGAATGCGATGCATGGTAATGGCATACATTCCAAAAACATTTCAATATCATAATGATAAAAGATTTGATTCTAAAGCTAATACTTTCTACAGGTTAAATAAGACCAGAAAGAGCCATATCTAACTAGGTGAGTCTCTTTGAAAGATGGAAAAAAATGCCTCCTTTCATTTTAATACTGAAAGCTATGGTGATCAAAAAGAGAGAACCAATATTACACATAAACACAAAATAGTTCTGACAAATACTAGTAATTCCAAATAACTCATTTTGCTTTCAAAGTACTGGAAAATAGAGACAAACATTGAAAAGCTTAAGTACACTCGAAAAACCAAGAGCTGTCATGAAAACACAAAGCATGAGCTTGCTAAGAAAATGGAGCAGTGCAATTTCTCTTTTGTCTGGGAAATTTAGCCAATTCTCTTTTCAAAATTTAATATTTATGGCTAAATGGAGAAAGATAGGCTTTTAAAAGCTCACTCTTGCTTTACCAAAAAACTCATCAGCCAGGCATATACAGGACAACACAGCTCTCACAGGTCCGATAGTGCCGGAAAAGAAAGACCTTATCAGAGTGTGATCAGAACTAGCAGTATCGATAGTTTACTCACTTGAATTTGAAAAAACAACACTAAAAAGGCTTTGCTCTTTATGTTCATGATGACTAAGGATGCCTTGTTAGTGTCCTACAAATTTTTCCTGCGGAAGATGACCTGAATCCCTCCTTAACAAACCAAGTGGCAACATTTCATGAAAAAAATTAAGATAACTCTAATGAAGCGGAAAGGTGTCTTACCAACAAAAGCGCAAGGAGTAATGTTACAGAGAATTTGAAAATTTTATACATTCATGATACAAAGGCACCTGGTACAATTCGTGTGATGACTGGTTTCTGAAAGTATGAAAAACAGTTCAAATCAGAAAAATAAAAACGACCTGGATACAGGAAGAGAGAGTATTAGGTATGCTGAAACTGGGCATTACTACTCAGTCTGATTTAACGTGATACAAGAACTAGGTGCTTTTAGAGCAGAGTTTGAAACTCACAGGCCAACGCGCCAAATGCGCCTAAAAAATGAAGGCTCTGCGCCAACGTGGCCCCTAAAAATCTGGATTTTCACAGGAAGTCACATAAAGAAAGAAAAACAAATGTATTTTAATTGAAAAAACTCAGAATTTTCAGCAATACAAGTGAAAGCTTGCTTTTTCTATTCTTAACGATTTCATTCTTAGTGTTTTTGTCTTCCCCAAATTACAGCTACCTACTAGTCGTGTTACGAAAACATTTTGCGTCTAATTTTTCACTAAATGCGCCGAAATATATAGGCAAAAAGTGAATTTGGCCCCTAAAAAATCTTCAATGGCGCCTACAAATCAGGCTTGATGCGCCACATGGCTCCTACAACTCAAAAGTGAGTTTCGAACACTGTTTTAGAGCAAACTTGACCAAAAATTCAATGATTAATCATTATTTGTTAAGGTACACCATTACTATAAGAAATTCAAGTTCTTTTTAATCTATGTACTCTATGTTTTAAATTGACTGAGATTTTGAAATATGTCGAGTTTTCTAAATGAGGTTAATCTGAAGTTGGTACAGTTATTCAGAATCCTTTTCTTCTAGGTTCCTAGTAGTAAAAAGAATATGATGCTGATCAGGTAAAGTTAGCAAAAAATCATCTTTTTAAAAAGTTTTCTTTTCAGAATGAGTAACATTTTTAGACAGTAAATATACGTTGGTTTTCTGTCTCTTCAGCCGATCACCATTTCTTTGAAACACTATCTTCGCTACTACTTATATGAGAGTAGATTTGTTTTGTGGGTAATGTTTTGGACGCCACATGTCCATTTCCAGGGAAAATTAAATCTAATTTTTGTCAAGGTATTAACACCGAAGCATTGAATTTCTTGGAAATATATTCTTTGAGCCATTTTTTACTTCCTTGAAACTGCGTGACATTGAGAAAGTTATCTCGATAAAAAAAAAAAAAAAAAAAAAAAAGAGAGCCCAAATAAGGATACTGTTATAGACAAAAACTGAAAAGAGATTGTTTTATCACACAAAAGATAAATAATAAAAGTTTTGTTGACCATGAACCTGAGTTCAATGGTAGCTGGATGATGAATTGAACTGCTACACAGTGGGCATTTACCGATGTTCCATAGCTCCTGTCCACTATCTTTGTCTCGGAAATGGCCGAAAATTGAGTTTTAATTTTTCTTCCCAAAGCTCAATTTTTGGCTGTTTCCAAGAAAAAGATAGTGGGCGGGTGCTCTGAAACACCCAGTATACAAGTATAATGACTGAGCAAATTAAGCTTCAATTTTCGGCCAAAAAGGTGTTTCCATTAATGGATTACAAGGAAAATTAATACAGGAATTATTCTGGTACATACTTGCAGGATTCCTAGATTGATAGCAAAAAACTGACTTGCCTATTATGGACGACTAATCATATTCTGCAAGATGACATGAACGTATACAGATTTAATTTCAGCAATTAAAACTGAATCTCCGCCACAACATTGAGTCTGCAAAAATCCAGGAGGTACATCAACATGAATTAATTAAACATTTCTTGAAAAAATGAATGATAAAGTTGCAGACATCTACATTCAAAGAAAGATTTGCAGCAGCCACAAACACAATCACATGTTTCAGGGATAAATAGAAAAGAAAATGACATTCCTCAGTTAAAGTTCTCATAATAGAAAAACATCCTCTGGTCTCCTGTGCCGAGCTGCTGCTGAACTAGCTTGTGCATAACATAAACAAAGTTTATAATCTGCACTGTCGAAGTAAACTGTTTGGAACTGCTTGGAAACAGAATTATCCGATTTCAAATGGCACCGTTGGACTCCGTTAGAAATACCGGATGACTTGTGTGTTTACATATGAAAGCCTAACGTTTCTACCAAATTCTTAAGCATCTCAGGAGGTCAATGAGCCCATTAGGTTGCATTTGCAAACAGAAGAACCAAACGGAATCGGACAAGTTTACTTCGACGACGCACCAATAATATCTGTTGGATACCAGGCATTGGTAGTTAACGTTGACCTGTACTTGGAAATTGCTATACTTTGCTTACATAATTGCTTAAGAGAATGAGTAGCAATCTTCACAGAACATTCTTAGAAAATAGTTCATAAGAGATACAAGTCCTTAGCCGCCTCTCTTCCTGATGTCTGGAATGGCTGATACGGTTAAACAAGGGTGCCAAGAAGCATTTGAACCATTTTACAGAATCTCATCTGTCAAAAAAACTGGATTGGAGGAAAAAAGAGGCGACTGAAAGCTGAGCCCCTCGTCAAATTTAAAATGGAAGAGACATTACCAAAATTTCTGCTGAGACCTGCGTGGATTATTGAGATTTGGAGCCTTATATTTAAATTAAATCAGAGAGTTCTTGCAATTCTCATTGGAATTCAGAGGCAATTAATCAAAATGCTTGGGAAAAGGCTCATACTGCTAAGGTATTCTGTAATTTGCTCACAAGGAGGGGGTCTAATTCACTAGGGGAGGGGGGGAGTTAGTACAGCATAGGGGGAGGGGATGATGATGGTAAAAAAGCTCAGCTTTTCGTAATGCTTCCGAATAGTGAAAATTAGAGTTTCTGATAAGCAGAAAAAGAAGAAGAGAGGGGTACAATGACCAGGCTGATCGGTCCATGACCAACACTCCGGTTTTAATGTGCATTGTCTTCTTGCAAGGGAGTAGATCCATTGTCAAATTCTTAGGAAGGAACGTATGATGGAACAATGGAAATACCTGAAAATTGTGAAAGATTCAATCATTTACAAGCAAATGCTTGGTGTAATCAGGTCATTTGGAAGGAGAGGGGTGCCAGGATTTCACTTAATGGTATCAACATGATCAGTTTACAATCAGCTTTTCCATCGACTAATTAGCAAAACATAGGTCAAACCTGCTGCTATAATCAGATGTAAAATTGAGCTGTCCGATGAATACACCTGCTCATTTGAGAATTTGATCATTGATACCGTTGGATGATTACAGAAACTGAGAAGGACTACAAGGTTCAGCCTAGTTACCAAATCAGACTGCTTTCGTTCCTCAATGTAAAAAATTGATTCTCTGCCATTATTAATCTTTCTTCACTTTAAAATAACTTTAAATAAGACCAGTGAAACAGTGTGTAAATGAAGATTCGTTTTGGATGATTCAGCTCCGTACGTTCAATGAATGGTCAGAGTTGACCGGAGGTGGAACGGTTTTAAGGTTACAGTCTACTTGATGGCTCTTGCTAACAATGTCCCATTCTGAGTAAATAAAAATAATTAGTTATACCTCCAGAAAGTGATGAAATAATTTCAGCAGGTTAGAAGATTCATCTGACTTATAAAAAATGCGATGAGTAATATCGCTGATGACGTCAGTCACTCACTTCATGTATTTCAGCCAAAGGACCACAATACATAAATCATGAAAATGTTAGGATGAATTTCACGTCCAATCCTCAGATATTACAAAGAAACCCAGATATGCTTGAAATTTTAACTAAGATCCGAATTTCCCTCCGAACCTGCCGAGACCTAGTTTAGAACAATTCACTGAATCTTAATGTTGGTCTGCAGATGTTTATTGGGTGAGTTCCTAACAATTGAGGGGCTCAGGTTACCGTATTTTAAATTCTAAACTAGAACTACATGTTGCGATGCAGTCAGTTTATGTTAAATGTGAATAGGTTACCATAATGCAGAAATTGCGGAAGACGTTGATCAAGATTTTGAGAGGTTCAGAGCAAGAGCCTTGGTGGTAATTACTTTGAAGGGATGAACAATTTGCGCAAGATGTAACAGGTGATTTAGGAATGATTATGAGGCAAATTGATGAGAAATGACCCACAACAAGGCTCAAGAGCCTATAGGAGATGGTGTGTATAAATTTGGCCAACTTCCCTAGCTGGTTGCTCTCTAGTTCCTGAACTGTATGTAGCGAAATTTTCAGTGGTGGTCCCGCAAAATTATTCCAACATAGGAGACTTAGATGATGAGCAAAAGGATAAAAGGTGAGAAAATTACCTTGCTAATACGAATTCGCCACAGTTTCTCAACTTTTATTTAAAATATATACAGAGTGCACAACAAAACAAAAGGAGAAAATGAAAATTATGAGGTTACTAATCTAAACGTCACCTGCAGGGGCAGGGGGGCGGGGGCAGTTGAAACAAAGAAGCCAGCCAATAGGAGGCGATACTAGGCTTCGGGCTTGGTGATTGGTAGCGCCACTATGTGACGTCACCAAAACTCAGAAAAAAACAAATCGAATCAAAACATAACCTCCATAAACTTCGTTGAATCATGGAAGAAATACAAGAAGAAATATATTTATAGTCTATTTTTTTCATGGTTGAATCTTATAACTTTCAATTCAAATTCAAACGATTTAAATTCATAAATTGCACTGGACAGCCAAAACTGACACCTCAAATTAAGTCCTGTCTCTTCTATTCGTTTGACCATATTAGCCAGTATCCGTGATTCGGTAAGATTCCCTGAGTTTTAATTAACTTCATCTCACGCACGTAATCTCTGTTGAAACATTTGATTTAGTAACATTTGATCACATAAAAGTGAGTAAGACTCGCATCAGGTAAGTTGGCATTTGTTTGCAATTGACTGTCACATTCAGTAGGAAAATCTGGTAGTATCCCTTTGGGGGAAGGTGTTGGTTTTTGGGTACCTGCATAAATCAGAAGCAAAACATTGTTGTCGTTTTCAGTTGATCCTGGACCACCATTTGATAATGACAGCTCAGCCGCTTGCAGACAGAAAGGATACAACTGCTAGTAGATATTGCGCACCTACACGGCTTTGTTTGAAGCTGCTTTCCAACACAGCCATGGTAGTGTAGTGAAGCGGCTTGAAACAAAGTCGCGTTAGTGCTCCACAGCCCTGCTAACTTACATGCCATTAGCTCCAATGAAATAATGGGTCAGTTGTGCTGGTCATTAAATCGTGTTTTGATGCTTTATTCTTGTAGATTAGCTGAAAATAATTAATCTGTCCAAACCGCAACTTTCTACGTTCAATATTAACCGAGATATTGCCCTTTGGAAAGTCAGGCTTTTGACATCATCCACCGTGGCAGTGACACCCTTGGTTTCTTCCTCTTTTGCTCAAACAGTGATGCCGAGGTTTCAGCGACGTTAAACGTAAACAAACTCAGGTGAACTGACTGACCGCCTAATCTCATCGCTGCGAGTGCATTATCTCCCGATATGAGTAGGTATCTTTAAAGTGTGAATTCATATGTTGAAGTTTTGCGTTGTATCCTCTGCATTAGTGATCAAACAAAAGAAGAAGAGACCAAGGGTGTCACTGCCGTGGTGGATTACGTCAAAAACCTGACTTTTCAAAGGACGATATCTCGGTTAATATTGATCAAAGAAAGTTGCAGTTGAGACAGATCTTATTTTTTTTCCTAATCTACAAGAATCAAACATTGAAACATGATTCTATGACCAGTGCAACTAATCCATTATCATATACTGTAGCCAGAAAGCTTGATAATGACAGAGACCTGATCATCACTAACGATGCATACTTACGTGACCATCGGTAACTGATCCGTTAAAAGCTCCTGAGAGCACAAGGGGTTGAACAAAGAGAATTTAAACAAGTGGTTTTACCGGTAAAAAAATTACATTGAATCAGGAATGGAATTAGAATCAAAAGTCGTAGGTAAGATTGACCGATTCATTGAATCATCACAGTTTAGATAACGAAAAAAAATATATCAGTTGAACTGAAGGCAATTCACCAGAAAGGGGCAATGATGTGGATGAGAGTCATAATGTCAAATATAAGAGAGAAAGGAGGGGGGGCGGGGTCTACGTCTTTAGCTGTAACAACAGCTTTCCTGAAATACTTCTGATGTTACGGTGGAGAAAGTTGTATCTTAATCCTGCAGAGTATGAAGTTTCATGATGAGCAATTCATCAGGTAATACTTTTCAGTTGAAAGATGAAAATTCGTATTTAACTTTTTGGATTGAATGTAGTCTTATTCTTTTCAGCCCTTAATCTCTCAGGATGTTTGTTGGCACTGGTCAATCCTATTTCAACACAAGTTCATAATGGCAGCTGTCACAGAATTTGGTCCAGACTCCGGTGGCCGCCTTAAGGTAACTTCTGGTATTTATCCGGGATTTGACTCTCCGCAGAGATGTTTATTGAATTTCAGGTTATCTCCTAGAAGAAATCCTTGTATTATGCAGCAAGTTTCATAAAGATGATTGGCAATCCTTTTGTTGTCAGCCCAGCGACTTCTTATTGGTTCATCTCTTACAACTATAAAGTGTAAAATGGCAAATAATAATTTTGAAGAACTTGGTCAGTAGTGTTTTGGCCCTCAAACATCTAAAAACTTAAATGTTCCATATTATTGCTCATTCTATCAAGGAGACATTTATTTTACATTGAATCACTGCCTAAAGTAAGTATTTCATCACATATTCTCTTTCTTGTAAACTCTTCGTTTCGCTATCTTCTTCTTTGGAAAGACACTTTAATTTAAGGCCTGGATAGACGTTCAAATTTCCATCGATTTCCGATCAAATGGTGACTGGTGCACATCATCTACCATCAATTTTTTGCGTCCTGCAAAAATTTGATCGTAGATGATGGAACTGTGGGTCTCATCGGTCATTTGATTTCCACACAACCGTGCTTATTTCATGCTTATTTCAGTCAACTCGCTGTTTGAATTAATTCTAGGTAACAATGTAGATAACTCTCGACTGCCATTTTTGTCATCATTTTGATCGGAAATTGACGGAAATTTGAGCGTGTATCCAGGCCTTCAGAAAATGAAAGCCATCAAATGAAGCCTTGTGTGGGTTTGGAAAAGGCATTTAATTCTCTCTAAGATGATGTTAGGTTAATTAACTAGTGAGAATTATGCAGCAGATTTTGTTGGGCATGCTAATGAGAATGCGTCTCTTTTCTTTTGTAGTCCTTAATGAGAGAATGATCTTGGTTTTTTCTTTTTTTCTTTTCAGGGTGTCACTCTGGTCAAACCAATTGTCTACGGAAATGTTGCTCACTCATTTGGGAAAAAAAGAGAAGAGGATGGACACACTCATCAATGGACCGTTTATGTCAAACCATTTAACAATGAAGATATGTCTATTTATGTGAAGAAAGTGCATTTCAAGCTGCACGAGAGTTATGAAAATCCCAATCGTGTTATAACCAAGCCACCCTTTGAGATCACAGAAACTGGTTGGGGAGAGTTTGAAATAGTCATCAAATTATATTTCCATGACACAAATGAAAGGCCTGTAAGTGGAACAAATACAGCCAGTTTCTAATTTAGTCTTACCCATGTGTAAATGATTTGGAAAAGGATGCCATAGGTACTGACTGTGGAAGGGAGGGGTTCAGCTGTAGCCATGCAAATTGTACTGTTTTTCAATAGGATGTTCAGTATGACCCACTGAGCACTATCAGCTTTAAATCTGGAACTTTTTTTGGGTCTCTAATGGAAAAATTCTGGGCTAATAAGTGGTTTTTTCAACACTTTTGAATGCATTTGTAGAAGAAATGTTGCAGCTCTGCCAGATCAAGTAGAGCCACAAGTACTCTGCTGGGGGGCTCAAGATAGATGTCGTCATGATACCCAAGTTTCGTCAGAGTAGGACAGGTGTGGGCAAGAGGCGGCCTATTGCATCAAAAACCAGTTTTCCTGGACTGAACCACATCTTTTCGCCAAAAAGCGCCAACACACCTACTTTAAACTCTTGGGCATAATTAGTGATGATTGTCTGACCTTTGAAATGACACTGGCAATTGCGGGAATTTTTTTCCAAGGAAAGTTTTTTTGCATCTGCCCATCCACATCGAATGGAGCAATAGGCCTCATATTTTTATTTATGACCATTTTGTAAAAATTGTTTATTTCTTAGACAGAACCAATCTTAAGAGACTTCCTCCTATCAATGATGCAGGAAAGAAACTATTTCTGATCACTTCATTTAAGAATAAAACGTAATTTTTGACCTGTGTCTTTTTGCCTCATTTGGCTGCCATTTTAAAAGCAACTTCCAGGTAGGTAGTCAATGGTGGTGGCCTTGAAACAATAATGGAATACATAACGCATTCATACCCTTTATTGCTGCCGAGCAGTGTAGCTAAGTGTAAGAGGCCATGAAAGAGCTTTGCTACCATCAAGAAGTAATCTGGCTGTCAGGGAACTTTTGAGGTATGGCTCATAATAATAAACATCATTATCATCATTCACCTGTTTCAGTTTCTGGAGTGGTTATCAATCGATATCATCTTCATTGAATTTTTTCATTTAATCTCCAACGAGTCTTTACTTTACAGAGTAACCTTTACTTTTATTTTTGTTTAGGTAACAGTCTACCACATGCTGAAGCTTTTTTTAACAAATCCAGATGTTTTAGTTACTAAAAAAACTCTTGTATCAGAGTACTATGAAGAAATAGTGTTTCAAGATCCAACTGCGTTCATGGAAAAGTTATTAACAAATCCTCAACCAGCCACCATAGGCCCGTGGAAACTTGAAACTGATTGTAAGTATTGCATTCAACTTTTAATACCCTTTGTGAGCCACCGCTTCATTTTTACCAAATTTGCATTTTCAGGGCTAGAGTTGAAAAATTTACATTTTCATTGTAACATCTGAATTGATAATTTTGGAGAGGGGCCATCTCCTTTTCTTTAAATTTATCAGAAGAGCCAAAACACTGCTCAAAAAGTGAATATTTAGTGAAATCTCGAGACTGAAGGTTTTATACTGCATATGACAGAAATGGAGAAATCCAGAGCAAAACCAGAAATTTAAATGAATACTGGAACTGAAAGATTAAAATTAGGATGGCCCCTTTTTGATATTACTACTGCTAAAAGGATATGCTTCATGCTATATAATTTGTTGTTTTTTTGTTATTGTAATATTTTCATTTGTTATTGACCTGCATAACGGCTGTAATTCCAGCTTTTATGTACAAGAATTTTGAAAGAAAATAAAAAAAATAAATATTATTTGCAGTTTTTCATGTTTAATTCTGTAATCTTGGCATAAATATAAGGACTTTTCTATTGTGCAGCGATCGTTCCTGAAAAATATTATCACTGTGTGGTGTTTTTTCTGTGCCAGTGTCAGTGAAACACATCTTAATATGTGACACAGAACATATGAAATCAAATTCAAATGGCAACATTATTACTTAGTTGCTTTGTGTTACTAGAACTGCTGAACAGTTCCCTGTCTAGCTAAGGGCAAATCGAAGGAACACAGTAGCTTGTCAGTAAAGATAGAAAGTGTATTTTAACAACACTTTTGGTTGACTTCTGGTCTCTCTGGAGATGGCTCCTTTTCGAAATTATTAGAGTTGGTCCGGGTGTCTGGCGATTATCCGCATTGCCCGATTATGGATATCCGGCTCCGGCCAGATACGATTTTTGCGGGTATCCGTATTCGGCCGGATAATTGCGATATCCGGTTTATGGACCTGCCGGATAGTTCTTTTACAGCAGTGAAAATTTTGGTGATATTTTGGCATTTTTTGGCACACTTTGAGTAGTCAATGTAATCGTTCAACTTTTTGAAACTTGTTATTATCGGATTTAAGGACATTTCCCGCACATTCACACATATGCAACGTGACACCTAATTTCGAAAGTCCACGTGTTTCACTTTTAAAGACGGAGATGCAGGTGGAGGATAAAAAAAAACAATGCCACCAACATGTGCATAAGTTCCCTGCTGTTAAAGTTTTTACTCTGAGTGTAACTCCGCAATTATTGTAATGTCGTAGTATGCAGCTTGTTATTGCAGCATCAAAGCGCTTTTTCCGCTTTTGTCTTGTTTAGGCATACTTCTAATAATATCTCTCCATCATCAGATTCATCTGGCCCATCACACCATTAAGCCAATGAAAGCCATGCTGCTCATCTGGCAGGTCTTTTTTTTTAGTATTTGTTTTAGCGGGCTCATATCGTATCATTAAAAAATATGGAGGTTGCCGGAGCGAAGGTACATACATCGTGGATGGCTGTCTTGATGGTGTAATACACAGTGTGTCTCTTGTCCCAAGCGCGAAATCGGGAGATTTTTCTTGCTCGAAATTGGGAGATTTTTCTACGCAAAAAAGCACTATCCGAATCCGGTATTATCCGGTTACCTTGGCGAATTATCCGGTATCCAATACAAAAATTCGATATCCGGATCCGGTGACGTGGAAAATCCATCTCCGCCCAACTCTAGAAATCATTGAAAAATTGGACCACCTTGAATGATGTCTTGCGGAAAAACCAGTCGTAAGCTTTTAGGGGCTGGTTTGCGTATCCATTAAGAGTAGATTCCTTAAGGAAAGTAAGTTCGTCAAAATCTTAAAGATGGCCCCTTTTCGATATTATCGAGTATTTAAAAATCCCCAATTGTGTATCATTTTTGTAAAAGAGAACCAATTACAGTATCTTTTTAAAACTGTCGGTGAATAGTTATGAACAAGTGTGGAAAATTTACAGGAAATGTAAAAAAAAAAACTTTACTTAGGCTAGTTTCCTCTAAAAAAAGGGACACAAGAGTGGAGATTAGTACTGTCACAATCAGAGTTACGCATTTTTTTACCTCAGCCATGAATATTTAGTTAGTACATAGGGTGTTCAAAAAGTTTTGCACACTTCCGGATATTGAGCGAACGAAAGCAGCTATCGATTTGCGGTTTATGTGTGCTTAAAGTAGACGTAATTACCAATAAAACAAGACCAAGAACAACTCTCTCGCTTAAAAAATGACAGAGATACAGGGTTTTGAAAATGACATGTGGCGTGACCGTCTCCAGGATTTTTAGCTACAAATATGTTTAACAAGGGAAAACAAGTTAAATGAGAATTGAATGTTTTTATTGAAAAAACTTACAAAATCTTACGGAAATTGACGAACTTCAAGTTTCTTCATCGGATGACACGGATGACTCAACATTCCGCTGTTTTTCGAAGTATTTTCCACCACTTTGAACACAAAGCTTCAGCCGTTCTGTCCAATTCACAAGGATCGTCTTTTCGAAGTCCTCTTGACGGAGGGTTTTGAAGCATTTTCGAACAGCGGTTTTGATCTAGGCTATGGAATCAAACCGTGTGCCTCTCAGAAATTTCTTTAACTCAGGAAAGAGCCATTCCAAAGCCTAGATCAAAACCCTCCGTCAAGAGGACTTCGAAAAGACGATCCTTGTGAATTGGACAGAACGGCTGAAGCTTTGTGTTCAAAGTGGTGGAAAATACTTCGAAAAACAGCCGAATGTTGAGTCATCCGTGTCATCCGTCAATTTCCGTAAGATTTTGTAAGTTTTTTCAATAAAAACACTCAATTCTCACTTAACTTGTTTCCCTTGATAAACATATTTGTAGCTAAAAATCCTGGAGGCGGTCACGCTACATGTCATTTACAAAATCCTGTATCTCCGTCATTTTTTAAGCTAGAGAGTTGTTCTTGGTCTTGTTTTAGTGGTAATTACGTCTACTTTAAGCACACATAAACCGAAAATCAATAGCTGCTTTTGTTCGCTCAAAATCCGGAAGTGTGCAAAACTTTTTGAACACCCTATGTATGAAGCAAGAATAGATGTAAATGAAGACCTTTTACATCAAAGGTATGATTATGAAACAGACCTAAGAAGGTTAGCCTAGAACGAAGCCTTGGCTGCAAGATTAAACGTATTCTTTATTGTATCTGGAATGTTCATCTTTTAATATTATTCTTTTCTCGGTTTTCTTATTTTTCATTGTTAACTTAAAGTTGCTTCAAAATTAATTTAGGTGACTCTAATTCTAATTTGTTTCAGTTGATGAAAAGAAGGAGAAAACCCTACAAGCCATTTTAAATGCCAAAAAGAAGATTAGACAAGAAATTAGTGAGTACAAGGACCGGCTTAAAAATGCTAAAGAAACAATCACTAAATTCAAGAATGAAATTGGTAAACTTCAAAGTGATAAACCAGCTGAGGCAACTGTAAATAATGAATTATAAAAAACTTACTGTAAATAAAGTTCCTACTTTTATATAAACTCTGCTTCCTTAAGATTCTTTTATGTTAATCTTTTTTCCTGAATCATCATAAACAACAAGGCCTCAATTAAATTCTCTCTGGTATTCCTGCATTGAAGTAAAATTGAGGGGCTTGGAGGACAAGGTGCATGAGTGCAGTTTTGAAAAATTGAGATGTTAACAATTTCAAGTGAAACTAGTCTTGATGCATATTCTGTGAAAAATTTGCTCCCAAATTCCTATTTTTCAATTTCAAAAAGTCAGTTTGAACTATTTTTCTGCCATAAGGATCCATGTAATTTCGAAACTTCAAACAAGTACATTTTGAAATAGCTTAAACTGCAATTATGTGCCTTGTTCTCCAAGCCCCTCATTTGTCATAATCAAAAATGAATTGGTCCCAGGTGATAACCTCTTTCACTATTTTCCTTGAAACGAGCAGAATTATATTTTGTAATGAACCAGTAAACAAGGCAAAAATTGAAGTGTTCTGATGCATGGCTTTTAACCAAAACACGTTAAACTCAATTTGCACAAAGGGACTTACTGAAATCAACTCCTAACTAAGATATCAACATTTTTAGTTAACATTGGTCACAAGAATTTTGAATTCCCCGCTCACAAGAATAACAATAGTCTACTTGAATCAAATCGCATATACCACAACAGTTTCGGCAGGCTTCTTAATCAAGCCATGTTCCTTCCTGCCTTGTGTTGTTCTAGGTGTTGACTACGTGCGACAGCTGAGCTGATGATCCAAAATCAAGGTTGCCATCTTTTCATACCGCAGAGACTGTTACAGTAACGCTTACTGCAGAATTTGTCTCAACTGGACTTGGATTTTTTCATGAGCGCGAGGTTTAAATTCACGCATTGAAAAATGTTAAACAGCTTAATTAGAGTTAGTTTCATCCATTTTTGTTGCCCGAATCGTGTTCTGGGTAAAATTCTCATTAGGACATGTATCAGAATGTGTTAATTTGTACCTTTTAAACTGGTCCATTGTGGCCTTGCGGCAAATTATAGATTAACTGATTTTCAACTTAGCAGGCAGCACACCACTGTGACCGCCCCCTCTTGATCCACCAATGCTTCAAGTTTTGAAAAGCTCAAAAAGTTAGCGACTAAAACTATTGTCAATTTTCAGTTCAATATAGGTTGATTAAAGCTAACAGGTTTAAAGTTACCCAACGGGCTTAAATGTGATCAAAATCAACACAATTTCAATTGCATTTTCCTCAATAAATAGTACCTTGTATAGCCACCCTTCTACAACATGCACTTCAATTTTTACTCACCTCCTCCCATCAAAAAAAAAAAAAAAAAAAAAATCGAATTTGAGAAATACAAATAAAATGAAAGTGCATAACTTTTTAACATTTAATTTAATATTAACAATATTATATGATACTTCAATAATAAAATTTAACAAATCAAAAATACATCATCAACATCTCATAGAATGATCTAACAAAGACATGGGTAGGTGGCATTGCTATGG